>NC_079212.1:85790171-86036046 GCF_029633865.1 Lampris incognitus | reverse complement strand
GTGAGGTGATTGTGAGCCTTAAATGAGAACTAGACCAAAGCCAGTTAGGTCACAAACTGGTCTCTATACATTTGTTTAAATACACAATCAAAATACATGATAAAAAGGAATACCATAGTGAGGTAATGAACTATTTTAATATTTTAAACAACATTGACATTTACATATACTTAGTCAATGATACATGTAATCCCATATCATTAGTGGGTATATGTAATGGTAATGGGTAGGGCAATGGGTATATGTGAATATGGTTACAATATTGTTATCAAGCTCTGGGTAACCAAGTCCAGAATCAACATCCTGTGCATCAATAGACTACTACCACAGTAATACCATCAGAATCATCACACTGTCATTCATCAAACTGCTCGTTTCTCTCATCATCTGACTCCCCAAGTTCAAAGTCCAGTTCTGGACCATCCTGCTGTTTTTGGTTACTGCAGGTCTGTAACCTGCACATGTCTGTGCATGGAAGTCCATTTGACAGGCACATGCAGCTTGGCATTTTGCATGAATGCACACACTTGCATGTTAGCATTTCCAAGACCACATCTGGTGCAGGTGGGGAGCGCATCCAGTAAATGGCCAGCTTGCCTTCATCGTCTGTCCATCCATACTCAGTAGGGCTTGGCAGCACAGGGTTAGCCTGCAGACAGCACTTCCATATTGCTGCCTGATAGTTGGCTCGTTGAACATGGATAAAGAGACAGTCTCTACATGGTGGCAGCTGGCTGGACTCAACCTCTCCCCTTTGGTGCAGAAGAGCTGGTAACGCAGTTTGTTCACCTCAGCAGTGCTGCTATTAGCAAACATACATCCGACAGGTGAACTGCTCAATTTTCTGGAACAGCTCATCACTCACATTCCATGTCTGTCCCAGTTGACTAAAAGTCTCTTGGCAGGAAGTGTGCTTTCTCACTATCTTCAGGGCATTCAGCTTCCCTCGACCAGCGAATGCACTGACAGTGTCGCAAGCCTCTGAAGGCATGTAAGCCAATTAGGCTGTCACAGATGCTGTCTCCAAGTGAACTTGCCAGTTTGGTGATGTCGACAAACCGTGTGCGGTTCTGAGTCCCACACTTCTGGTAGATGGGACAGGTGATGTCCTTCTGGAAGCCAAGACAAAGCACCATGACATCAGTGTCCTCAGCTGTGATGATAACTGACTTTGAGCCCGCATTTGCTGCATGCAATGCATGCAGGAGCAGACAGGTGTCAGCTTCTTCATGTGTGGAGTGCAGTTCTGCTGCTTCCTCACACCCATCTTCTGTCAACTTGTAGCAGGTTTCCTCACAGGTCATGTACAACACCTTGCCATGCAGCATAGCTCTGTATCGTGGGAGTTTCCACTCTTCCACCAGAAACTGATGAGACTGGTCTTGTTGGAGGAACTGCACAGAAATTTTCTCCACTGCTGGACGTGGTGTCCCCCTGCAAGATTCTTGTACTGGAGAGTGATGTCTCCACCCCGGTTCAGTCGTTCAGCATCTTTGATCGAAGTCTGGTGATAGACATCAAAAACAACATCAATCCTCCCACTCTGTGCTCCCTCATGGAGGACCTGGGTCAAGGCTGACTCTGCCACCTGTGCAAAGGTTTTGTTGTTGCCATTCATTTTTTGGACCAGGCTCATCCCATCCATGATGGAAGTAGATGGGATTGGGATGTCTTCTGCAGGAGATACATTCTTTTCAAGCTCTCTGGCAAGTGCAGCCTTGTTTGTTTTTCGTAAGGACCCATCAGCATTTGCCAGTGCCCATGGTAGTGGGCCCAATGGGTAGGCAAGGACATCCTTCAGATTCACCTTTCTGCTTTCAGCCACCAGGATCATGTGACTGAAAAGGTTTCTATCTGCCTTCAGAACCACATCCTGTGCTTTCTTTCCATGAGCTTGTTTTGTGCTGACATTGGAGAATGTTTTCAGACTTTGCTTGGTCATCTTGTCATGGAATTTCACAGGTGGTGGGTCTGCATCTAACCTTGTTTGCTGGAATGCTTGGTAGGCCTCTTCTCCTTTCTCAAGAGCTCTCAAGAGATCTATGGTCACATCAGGTGGAGCCATGTTGCCAGTGGAGAGGCTAACCAAATCAATCTCATCAGGGGACATAGGATTGAGCCAGTTATTCTCCATAAGGTCCATGAGAGACTGGACATCTGCTTCATCTCTCTTGATCCTTGGACTCTGTAGATCTGGATGAGACCATTTGCACCTGCCTTGACCTGTCAGGTCTCTCAGCTGTCTGAGGTACATGCTTCTATACTCAGCTGTGAGATAATATTTGGTCACAGCTCCTGGCTTCAAGCTGAATCCCTTTGTCCCTCCAGCTGTTTGGGTGTCTTTGTTCACCGTTTCTTCTATAGCTTGGTCAACAGGGACTCGGCCAAAGGGATTGGTGGAGCCCAGTTGGACTGAGAAGCCTCCTTCCATGAATTCTGTGTACACATCTGGGTGTGTGATGGGCAGCTCAGACATCTGGGCGTAGTAGTAGGGGAGGTAGCGTGCATAATTAATCCTGTCATAAGCAAAGCACCATGGGATCATTGCTCGAATGCTAGCCAAGTGTAGCATCCAGTCTCCCTCTCTGGATGCTCGGATGAGCCCCAACAAGATTTCAACCATGTCCAAATAGGACATCCAGAAGTTCGAGAGGCTGCCGTTTCCACCTCTAAGGAACTCACGGTAGACTTCAAATAGATCCATGATGCGTGTACAAGAGCTGTTCTCGAGGATCTCCTTCAAAGCATGTTGTGAGACTTCTTTCCCAAGGCTGTCAATGGTCTTCAGTGTCTCATTCAGGTGAACCATGTCATTCCTGTGAGTTTCTTCCAACCAGGACAGGAAACCATTCAAGGTCAGTCGCATGAGAGCCTCATACAGGAGCTTGTGTAGTCGCACTGCCCTGTTGTACTTGCGGCCATCCATAACACCAGCAATTGAGCCTTCTGCAATCATGCCAGACTCAGTGCAGAGGTCTTTGAGTCCAGCATCTTGGAAACGCTTTCCTATTATTGCCAGCAGTGTGCAGATGGTGTGGAATACCCCAAGCCTAACGATGATATCATGGAACTTGTCATGGTGTTTCCATGTGATCTCGACAGCCTTCGCATACAGGGCTTGGTCAAAGACACAGACAATCTTCGTCAGGCCTAAGCACTGCATGATGCTCAGTGACTGGTTAAGCACCTCGTTGACAGTAGACATTTGTGTCGCTGGAGCATTGATGGTAGGCAGATAGCCTATATTGTCGGGGATGACCGTCATCTCTCCTCGAGTCAGGATGTTGAAGCCTGTCCAGCTGCTGACTGACTGTTCTTCTTGTTGTGACATGCGTGCTAGGACCCAAAGAAGGTTTTTCTCTCTGGCAAGCTTAGTATTGGCTGCAGTATCGGCATCTGACTTTTTGCTTTGTGGTGGCCCTACCCGTTGTCCAGCATTGTAAGTTGGTAACATTGGTGGGGGTCCATCAATGCTTCTCTTCTTTGTTTTGGGAACAGTGGGCATGGGTTGGACAGGAAGTGGGTTAACTGGCTTTGCTTTCACAGCAATCCCATTGACTCTGTGAGATGTTCCCTCACCACTGACAGTTTCTTCAAGATGGTCGATATTGTCCCAGGCTAAAGTTGTGAATATGCCAGGATGGATGTTAGCTGGAAGGGCAATGCCACTCCCTGATGATGAGAGTTTCTGGAGACACAGGGCAGTGTTGATCTCTTCCATCTGTGAATAGGACACACTGTGACCAAGTCGGTTGAGGATGTTTATCAACTCTACATTTCCTGTCAACGATTTGACACTGAATGGCAGAACAATGTGCTTGGAAGGCTTGGTATTTCCACATGTCACTGCATATACTATGTCATGGCCAAATGACTGCAGAAGGCACTGCACTCTCTGGGATGCATGATCAGGATCATTTGAGCCTGTGAGTAGAGAGTACAGGAAGATAATGAGCGACTCTGGAATGGTAGGACATTCTGCTTCTGGTTTGACTTTAGGCGGCCAGGTTTGAGGAACATCTTGACTTTTAATGTCTGCTCTCAATTTGATGGCTGCTTTGGCTATAACATCTTGTGCACTGACACTTTTCAGGGTCTGCAGCTCCCTTTTGAGAGACTGATTTTCTTTGGCAAGTTCCCTCATGGACAAGTTATCGGGATAGAGGAGGAATTTTCCTTTCTCATCAGGGAATATCTGCAAGGCTCCAGCAAACTCACTCTCAAGGTTTCGCCTTATGTGCTTCTTGGTTGATTCCTTGACTTGGGCAATGCCTTGGGAGTTCATTGAAGCTACCAGTCTAGAAGAGAGATCAGTCATTGTCATCACTTGAGGATTGCCAAAAAGCTCCATCCTGATGAAGAGGAACAGCTCATTGTATGCCTTATTCACAGCAGCTTCATACTGGGCTGCAGCATCATCATCTTCATTGCTGGCAACCTCTCCTTTGGAAACCTCTTCTTTGGTGTAAAGTCTATAGCATGACCTGTGGTAGTGCCCTTCAGCTGCTACAAGGTCTCTACTCACAATGGCAAGGATTCTGCTGTCCCTTTTCTTTGTGGCTGCAGTCCTGATCTTTGCATCAGCTCGCAGTTCTCGACACTGCACCAGTACTTCTCTCGTATTCTGTCTCTTGGAATATTTGCTGTTTTTCTGACAAAATATGCACTCTGCATCATAAGTCCTAGATGTACTTGGAGCATGTCGAGCTACTCTCTTAGATTGTTTCTCTTCAGCAGAGACACAACTTTTCTTTTCTTTTGCAAGGAGGCCATCAAGAATTTGCTTCATAGTGAAGATACTGCAACACTTTCTGTGGTAGTAGATTGCTGGAATCTGTCCCTCAGGAATGTCTTTTGCCAGTTTCAAAACTGGTGCATGATTTCGTATCTGAGCTGCCCTGAGCAGAGTTCTCCATGAGTCGACAATTTGTAGTGAAACCGGCTTATCTGTATCATCAGAACAGTGGATAATGCACTCCACCCGTGGGCGCTTTGGTATTGGGTAAAAACTTGCTTGTTCACCAGTGGCCATATTCAGTCAGTTTTCACCTGCCACATACAAACAAATACATGTAACTTAGGTGTATGAACACTACTAAAACAAAGTTTACTTTGCTTCACCAGCGTCATATTACCATTATTTATCTTACATAGCCACAAATAGATACATTACCTAGTTGCTATGCAACAGCTGTATTTTGTCCACATGAGGCCGCTAAAATCAACACAAGATGAAAGTTCCTCGTAGCCACTTTAACTAATCATATTAACATATACATTAAAAGAACATGCTAACATTATGGGAAATTAGCTTACAATCTTCTCCAGAGTGAGACAAGAAGATAGATACCAGTTTCCTCTATATGTGTTTAGTAGAAAGCTATCTGGCTGCACGTTAGCCTAGCTTAGCACAATGAATGGAAGTACACAGTACTGGTTATCCTTGGTTGTTGGCCAACTAAGAACTGTCCCAGAGTTCAAGCTAGGCTAATCAGTACCAGGGGTGTTGAAATGCTATATTTGTAAAAATCTGGGCAAATACACAATCGTGAGAGGCACAGCAACAGGTTTCCTGAAAGAAAAATTAAATAGCTGCTCATTTGGAAAGGTTATCATGTATTATTTTACTTCTGTTAGTGTACCAAATAAAATGGCACCAGTGAAGTTGTGTCACCTTGGGTGATATCGATATCTGGTCTGACCCATGGACTAACTGGCTTTGGTCTAGTTAGTTTCTTAGTAATAATGCCCTTCTAATTTAAGGTTCACAATCACCTCACACAATGAAATAGTATGGGTATATTATACATTTCCTGAATCTTTACAGTCCTGTGAGTATTCCAGTTTTTGTGTTTTGTGTCCCTGATATTCCTAGATGCCACAGGGCTAAAAGAAAGTATATAGTTTAGACGAACATTGCAGAAAGATGTGTGTTATTGACGGGTTGAAGAGCTCAAGTGACCTCTATATTTGTGAGAAATATCCACAACAGGGCTTGAATGAAAGCTAAGAAGGTCCCCTTTAAAATGATACCAAAGACAATATTATAGAACATTGAAAAATGTCCTGACCATGAGGCTAAACCAGGATATGCACCAGCGTCTAAAATGCAATTTAGTTTAGCGGGTGGTTAACTTCATGAGCTGATAACTGTGATACAGCTGCCACTCAGGAATGGTTATCATACCAAAATATCATCTACAGACATGGATCCTTTCAAAAATTATAAGTAAGTTTTGCCACCTTGAGTGTACCGAAATAGGAAATTTTGGGCTCTGGCCCATGGACTAGAGAGAGAGAGGTGAGTGTGTGTGTGTGTGTGTGTGTGTGTGTGTGAGAGAGAGAGAGAGAGAGGGAGAGAGAGAGAGAGAGAGGTGAATGAGTGTGTGTGTGTGTGAGAGAGAGAGAGAGAGAGAGAGAGAGAGAGAGAGAGAGAGAGAGAGAGAGAGAGAGAGAGAGAGAGAGAGAGAGAGAGAGAGAGAGAGAGAGAGAGAGAGAGAGAGGGGAGTGTGTGTGTATGTGTGTGTGTGTGTGTGTGTGTGTGTGTGTGTGTGTGTGTGTGTGAGAGAGAGAGAGAGAGAGAGAGAGAGAGAGAGAGAGAGAGAGAGGTGAATGAGTGTGTGTGTGTGTGTGTGTGTGAGAGAGAGAGAGAGAGAGAGAGAGAGGTGAATGAGTGTGTGTGTGTGTGTGTGTGTGTGTGTGAGAGAGAGAGAGAGAGAGAGAGAGAGGTGAATGAGTGTGTGTGTGTGTGTGTGTGTGTGTGTGAGAGAGAGAGAGAGAGAGAGAGAGAGAGAGAGAGAGAGAGAGAGAGAGAGAGAGAGAGAGAGAGAGAGGACGCACGAGATGAGCTCTTAAAAAATATATATCAAACATTGGGTCTCTAGTGAGACAGAGAATTTAGAAAACAGTCTAAAAGAAGAAGACATCGTAAATCGTTTTCCTAACAGAAAATCCTCCCTCTAATCCGACAAGGAAACCAAGTTTTTAGATTAAATCTTCGCGGAGGAGTTCGCAAACAGCAAGCTGGCTAACTTGTTAGCTTGCTATCCTGCTAGCCAACCGTCCAGCAAAACAACCCAACAACTAACGTGGCCTGGTCTAACGTGACCTGGTCTAACGTTACGGATCCAACCCGAAGAAACACGCTACCTGCCGACACAGAGGGAAAGGTAGGACACGTACAGTTGAATCCGACGTGCATAAAAAACGAAACGTAAGAACCGTAACGTAGGACCGGAAGTATCCTAAATTAGCTAACGTTAGCCAGCAAATCAAAACAATAAACCGTTGGTGGTGGTAAATATTACCGATCGTCATGGAAACCAAGCCAACTGAATCTAGTGTGGTGAATTACCCGGCGGACTGCAAGAGCACGCAGGCTAGGAAGAAACACAAGGAGAAAGTGTTAAACGACAACCCAGACACACTATACGCGGACTTTATCTGTATGCATGGAAAACCGATAAAAAACAACTTAATCTTCCACACCACACGACTGTCAGCATGGAAAGCTGCCATCTGCCAACACTATAAACACGTATTTAAAGAGGGAATCGGCCGTGGAGGACGGTTCACAGTGTGTACGGATAAAAATCTGGACACCGATAATGCGATACTGACCATCACATACTACACTAAAGGAGCTATACTGCTGCAGGGAAACGAGGAGAGCCTGAACTCTTTTGAAGAGGTTTTCCCTCTGCTTAAGGCAGAGGTAGACAACCACAGAGACAGCGACACGGCTGAGGACCAGCTACCTACAGAGCCCCCACAACACGCAGCAGCCCCTCCCCCTCCCCCTTCTGACAATGAGCCCCCACAACACGCAGCAGCCCCTCTCCCTTCCCCTTCCCACTCTCTCTCTGCCACTGACAGGCAGCTGAGGGAGAGTCTGGCCCTGCTGGAACTGGACTTTGTCGAGTTTAGGGAGTTCACCCAGGCCAGGTTTTCTGACACCACCACCAGCTCCATCCAGCAGCTAAGGGAGGAGGTGGAACAGCTGAGAACAGAGAACAGACTGACTGTCTTAGAGCTACAAGAGACCATGAAGCAGCTACAGGTGGAAAACCAAAACCTACATTCCCAAGTAGCCCAACTAGAGAAGGAGGCGATACTGAAAGAGAGGAACCTCATGAAACAGATGGAGGATCTTAGGACAGAGCTCCAAGAGAACACCAGGGCCAGGGCTTCAGTCTCCCAAAACAATGCCACTAACACCCATACAGACCATCACACCTCCCCTGACACTAAAACAACCAACAAACATGATACAGAGACCACTCACACAGACACACAGACACCCCTCACACAAAACACACAACCCCCGCCACCCAACCAATCTCCTCCCACCAAGACAAACAAACAGCGCCCACACGTAGCCCTGCTTATGGACTCAAACCAGAAGTTCATGGACCCTCAGAAACTATTCCCCGGATATCACGTGACAGCAAAACGATGCAGCACTACTGGCCATGCACTACAGCTCCTGAACAAGGAATCTCTTGGGAGCCCACAATGCATCATCATCCACACCGGGACCAATGACCTGCACTATCTGCGCAGTGACACGGCTGTGGCGGTGTGTAGAGTGGCAGAGAGAGCAAGTGGAGAATTCCCAGAGGCTCGGATTGTGGTGTCAACACTCCTGCCACGGCGTGACACCCCACCCCATATAATCCATGGAATCAACACAGACATCAGCAGAGGCTGCGCTGCTCTTCCCAATGTCCACCTGGCTCACCATTCAGGCATCAGCCTCCATGACCTCTACGACGGACTGCACCTTCACAAGGAGAGGGTGCGGATTTTTGCGAGGACCCTAAAAGATGTTGCTTTGGGCCGCAACCCAACCACACCCACTTATCCTCCACCAGTAGGAGACTACAGACCAGAACCCTCCCACATCCCCAGATACCCCCCTTTCCCCCCCAGAGCACACAATACCTGGACCCCTCCCCCCCCACAGCCCCATACTCCATACTCACCTTTGGGCCGAAAGCCCTACACACACCCACACCTACGTGCTGCTTCCCCCAGGTCCAAGAAACCTGTGCACCCAACCCCTCCAAAAAACAAAAAGACAACAACACTTGACAGAGCCTGTCCCCCACAGCACAGGCCACAAAGCTATGCTGCTGCAGTAGCCCAGCCCCCTCCCACACCCACCGCCCCAGCCAAGACTGAGATTGGAGAGATAAAGGAGATGCTCCACACCTTGTGTTCCAGACTCCTGCATGGCAGCGTCTAAGACAACCTCTACGTGCCATCAGATCTTAATGGGGTAACCACTTACACGGGGAAATCCTGAGTGTTGATTTGGCTCTGGTTGTGTATAATAATGCCCACTATATCGATAGTGATGTATTTGGTAAGTGTTATCAGAATATTTCATATATGTCTTCTTCCACTGTAACTTGATAATTCTCTGTCTCACAAAAGAGACTCATTGTATATTTTCTTTTCATGCGTTCTTTTTCTGTCTCTTGTTGGAACATTCAGGGTCTCTTCTCATCTTCCTTTGGGATGAAGAGTAGAGACCCTGACTTCTTAAAAAACATCGAAAATGTCGACATAGTCATATTAACCGAAACCTGGTGTCGTGAAGACATAACCACCCACTGTCCCTCAGGTTACAAAGAAATAATTATTCCGTCAAATAAACTTAACTCAGTACATCGTGGACGAGACTCTGGAGGTATTTTGATTTGGTGCAGAGGATGTTTAACCAACCACATTTCAAAAATTAAAATTGGAACATCCCACTGCTGGCTGAAACTCAGCAATAAAATTGGCATATCAAACAAAGATATCTATCTCTGTGCTCTATATTCTGCCCCAATTGAATCCCCATATTACGATGAGGATTTCCTGACTAATCTCCATGAAGAGGTAAGCCTTTTCCAGGCCCAGGGAAATGTGCTGCTGTGCGGAGATTTTAACGCAAGAACAGGTTCAATGAGTGATACCATTGACCCTCAGGGTAACAGACATGTGTTTGGTCAACATTCCCTGTACCTCTCACCAAGCCTCATTAAAAGGAGCTCCCTCGACTGTACTGTGAACAAGGCTGGTAAGGAGCTAGTGCACCTCTGTCGCGCTTCTGGCCTGTACACACTTAATGGTAGGATCAGAGGAGACTCTTTGGGAAGGTTCACATGTTGTTCAGGTCTTGGAGCTAGTGTAGTTGACTATGCAATAACTGACATGGACCCCACCTCCTTCAACGCATTCACTGTCAGACAACAAACTCCTCTTTCTGACCATAACCAAATTATGATTTTCTTCAAAACTATTAACCTGACTCAAATGCCTATAGAGGAGCCCAGCAAGCTGTTCAAAATTAATAAGACCTACAGATGGGCTCCAGACAGTGCAGAAAAATTTATCAATATCCTGAATTCATCAAAATTACTTAATATGATTACTAACTTCATTAACAAACCGTTTGAAACTAATAAGCACAATACCAACCAAGCTGTCAATGAAATCAATTGTATCTTTCAGACGGCAGCAAACATGGTCCTACCAAGGACCCACAACAGAAAAAAGAAACAATCTGAAAATGAAAAATGGTTTGACAACGATTGTAAAAATATAAGAAAAGAACTGCGTAAATTGTCAAACCTGAAACACTACCAACCTCAAGATATGGATATAAGAAAGAAATATAGCGAAACATTAAAACTATATAAACATACATTAAGAATGAAAAAACAAAGCCATGTAGATAGAACCCTACAGGAAATAGAACATTCCCTGAATCAAAACCAATTCTGGGAAATGTGGAATAATTTGAGCGCTACAAAACCACAAGACCTGCCTATCCAAAATGGAGAAATTTGGAAAAGTCATTTTGAACATATCTATTCGGAAATCCAACAAGAACACTCAAATTCCAATTACAATCTGATCAAACAAAAATTACGGTTGCTCGAATGCACTATAAAAGACAACCAAAACCCACTGGATTTTCCAATAACACAAGAAGAATTAGCACAGAAGCTCAAATCCTTAAAACCCAATAAAGCTTGTGGCCTTGACAGCATCAGAAGCGAGATGCTTAAAAACAGCACACCTGAGCTGCAAAGGGCAGTACTCAAATTGTTCAACATTGTTCTAAGTTCGGGATTTTTTCCTGACATCTGGAGCAAAGGGCTTATAACTCCTATTCATAAAAATGGAGACAAATTGGATCCTAATAATTTCGGAGGCATTTGTGTGAGCAGTAGTCTGGGGAAGGTGTTTAATAGCATTTTGAACAATCGAATTCTAACCCTCCTTAACGAACACAATGTCCTGAGCAAAGGTCAAATTGGCTTCCTCCCAAATCACCGGACTACGGACCATATTTACACCCTACACACCTTCATAAATGAAAATGTGAATCAAACCAAAAATGGAAAAATATTTGCTTGTTTTATTGACTTCAAAAAAGCTTTCGACTCTATTTGGCATGAAGGACTATACTATAAACTCTTACAAAGTGGTGTAGGGGGTAAAGTGTATGACATAATAAAGTCAATGTATTCGGACAACAAATGTGCAGTTAAGATTGGAGACAAACACACTGAGTTCTTCACTCAGAATAGAGGGGTGAGACAGGGCTGTGGACTTAGCCCGACACTGTTTAATATATATATTAATGAACTGGCGGTGCAGCTGGAACAGTCTGCAGCCCCAGGTCTCCCCCTGTATGACATGGAAGTGAAATTTTTGCTTTATGCAGATGATCTAGTTTTGTTGTCACCAACCGCAGATGGGCTGCAACAACTACTAGACCTGCTTGAGGACTATTGCCAGCACTGGGCCCTGGCAATAAATCCAAAAAAGACAAAAGTAATGATCTTCCAGAAGAAGCCCAGATGTCAGGAAAATAGATACCAGTTGACTCTAGGTAGCATCACCTTAGAGCATACGATGCAGTATACTTACCTGGGTCTAATTATTACAGCATCAGGGAGTTTCAGTAGGGCAGTGAATAACCTAAAACAAAAAGCTCGCAGAGCTCTATATGCAATTAAAAATAAATTCTTTAACATTGATATACCAATCTCCATCTGGTGCAAACTGTTTGATAGTGTAATTCTGCCCATTGCACTATATGGAAGTGAGGTATGGGGTCCACTCAGTCTTTCCAGCTACACTAGATGGGACAAGCATCCAGCAGAAACCCTACATGCTGAATTCTGTAGAATGATTCTGAAAATACAAAGGAAAACACCAAACAACGCATGTAGGGCAGAATTAGGCCGGTTTCCATTATTGTTAAATGTACAAAAAAGATCTCTAAATTTCTGGATGCACTTAAATACAAGCCCAACAAATACACTGCACTTTAAAGCTCTGAAAACCCAAGAACTGAACCCCGAAAAGAGTCCCCTGAAGCAGCTGGCTCTGAGACTCATTAACCCTGTAATAAATACTAAGACCAACCAACCTCAGGCCAGCACTGCATCCCAAACAAAGTTTACGATAAATCAGGCTATAAAACAAAGCAAGAACAATTATCTGAAACATTGGAACGCTGAAATCAAAACTCAAAACAAACTAGAAGTCTATCGGGCCCTAAAAACAAACTATGATTTGGAAGAATACCTCTTAACTGTCAGAGACAGGAAGCAGCGACAGATCCTCACCAAATACAGGCTCAGTGACCACAGTCTCGCCATTGAAAAGGGGAGACACAAAAAGACGTGGTTGCCAAAAGAGCAACGATCATGTGGTCAGTGCATGACAGATGAGGTGGAGACAGAGGTGCACTTCCTCCTTAAATGTGACAGATTTGAAAAACAGCGCCGGGCTTTTGTCAAGGAACTGGAACATGTGATTCCAGAGTACCAGGAAATGGACGACGCAGGTAAGCTGCGGGTGGTCCTGGGAGGGGGGCCAGCGGCGAACATTGCAGCAAGATTTATATTATCTTGCCACAACCTGAGAGATAGTGGATGACGGCACCTATTGCTACTATTGTTATTTAATATCATAATCATTGTTGTTGTTGCTGTTATTATTATAATCATTATTGTTTTTGTTATTATTATAATCATTGTTGTATTGTGTTGTTGTTTTACATGCTTTGGCAATATGTACACAAATGTATGTCATGCCAATAAAGCACATATTGAATATTGAATTGAATTGAGAGAGAGAGAGAGAGAGGGGAGTGTGTGTGTATGTGTGTGTGTGAGAGAGAGAGAGAGAGGTGAATGAGTGTGTGGGTGTGTGTGTGTGTGTGTGTGTGTGTGTGTGTGTGTGTGTGTCTGTGAGAGAGAGAGAGAGAGAGAGAGAGAGAGAGAGAGAGCGATGAGCTCTTAAAAAATACATCAAACATTGGGTCTCTAGTGAGACAGAGAATTTAGAAAACAGTCTAAAAGAAGACATCGTAAATCGTTTTCCTAACAGAAAATCCTCCCTTTAATCCGACAAGGAAACCCAAGTTTTTAGATTAAATCTTCGCGGAAGAGTTCACAAACAGCTAGCTGGCTAACTTGTTAGCTGGCTATCCTGCTAGCCAACCGTACAGCAAAACAACCCAACAACTAACGTGACCTGGTCTAACATGGCCTGGTCTAACGTGACCTGGTCTAACGTGGCCTGGTCTAACGTGACCTGGTCTAACGTGACCTGGTCTAACGTGGCCTGGTCTAACGTGACCTGGTCTAACGTGGCCTGGTCTAACGTTACGGATCCAACCCGAAGAAATACGCTGCCTGCCGACGCAGAGGGAAAGGTAGGACACGTACAATTGAATCCGACGTGCATAAAAAACGAAACGTAAGAACCGCAACGTAGGACCGGAAGTAATCTAAATTAGCTAACATTAGCCAGCAAAACAAAACAATAAACCGTTGGTAGTGGTAAATATTACCGATCGTCATGGAAACCAAGCCAACTGAATCTAGTGTGGTGAATCACCCGGCGGACTGCAAAAGCACGCAGGCTAGGAAGAAACGCAAGGAGAAAGTGTTAAACGACAACCCAGACACACTATACGCGGACTTTATCTTTATGCATGGAAAACCGATAAAAAACAACTTAATCTTCCACACCACACGACTGTCAGCATGGAAAGCTGCCATCTGCCAACACTATAAACACGTATTTAAAGAGGGAATCGGCCGTGGAGGACGGTTCACAGTGTGCACGGATAAAAATCTGGACACCGATAATGCGATACTAACCATCACATAGTACACTAAAGGAACTATACTCCTGCAGGGAAACGAGGAGAGCCTGAACTCTTTTGAAGAGGTTTTCCCTCTGCTTAAGGCAGAGGTAGACAACCACAGAGACAGCGACACAGCTGAGGACCAGCTACCTACAGAGCCCCCACAACACGCAGCAGCCCGTCCCCCTCCCCCTTCTGACAATGAGCCCCCACAACACGCAGCAGCCCCTCCACCTCCCCCTTCCCACTCTCTCTCTGCCACTGACAGGCAACTGAGGGAGAGTCTGGCCCTGCTGGAAATGGACTTTGTCGAGTTTAGGGAGTTCACCCAGGCCAGGTTTTCTGACACCACCACCAGCTCCATCCAGCAGCTAAGGGAGGAGGTGGAACAGCTGAGAACAGAGAACAGACTGACTGTCTTAGAGCTACAAGAGACCATGAAGCAGCTACAGGTGGAAAATCAAAACCTACATTCCCAAGTAGCACAACTAGAGAAGGAGGCGATACTGAAAGAGAGGAACCTCATGAAACAGATGGAGGATCTTAGGACAGAGCTCCAAGAGAACACCAGGGCCAGGGCTTCAGTCTCCCAAAACAATGCCACTAACACCCATACACACCATCACACCTCCCCTGACACTAAAACAACCAACAAACATGATACAGAGACCACTCACACAGACACACAGACACCCCTCACACAAAACACACAACCCCCGCCACCCAACCAATCTCCTCCCACCAAGACAAACAAACAGCGCCCACACGTAGCCCTCCTTATGGACTCAAACCAGAAGTTCATGGACCCTCAGAAACTATTCCCCGGATATCACGTGACAGCAAAACGATGCAGCACTACTGGCCATGCACTACAGCTCCTGAACAAGGAATCTCTTGGGAGCCCGCAATGCATCATCATCCACACCGGGACCAATGACCTGCACTATCTGCGCAGTGACACGGCTGTGGCGGTGCGTAGAGTGGCAGAGAGAGCAAGTGGAGAATTCCCAGAGGCTCGGATTGTGGTGTCAACACTCCTGCCACAGCGTGACACCCCACCCCATATAATCCATGGAATCAACGCAGACATCAGCAGAGGCTGTGCTGCTCTTCCAAATGTCCACCTGGCTCACCATTCAGGCATCAGCCTCCATGACCTCTACGACGGACTGCACCTTCACAAGGAGAGGGTGTGGATTTTTGCGAGGACCCTAAAAGATGTTGCTTTGGGCCGCAACCCAACCACACCCACTTAGCCTCCACCAGTAGGAGACTACAGACCAGAACCCTCCCACATCACCAGATACCCCCCTTTCCCCCCCAGAGCACACAATACCTGGACCCCTTCCCCCCCCCAGCCCCATACTCCATACTCACCTTTGGGCCGAAAGCCCTACACACACCCACACCTACGTGCTGCTTCCCCCAGGTCCAAGAAACCTGTGCACACAACCCCTCCAAAAAACAAAAAGGCAACAACACTTGACAGAGCCTGTCCCCCACAGCACAGGCCACAAAGCTATGCTGCTGCAGTAGCCCAGCCCCCTCCCACACCCACCGCCCCAGCCAAGACCGAGCTGGGAGAGATAAAGGAGATGCTCCACACCTTGTGCTCCAGACTCCTGCATGGCAGCATCTAAGACAACCTCTACGTGCCATCAGATCTTAATGGGGTAACCACTTACACGGGGGAATCCTGAGTGTTGATTTGGCTCTGGTTGTGTATAATAATGCCCACAATATCGATAGTGAGGTATTTGGTAAGTGTTATCATAATATTTCATATATGTCTTCTTCCACTGTAACTTGATAATTCTCTGTCTCACAAAAGAGACTCATTGTATATTTTCTTTTCATGCGTTCTTTTTCTGTCTCTTGTTGGAACATCCAGAGTCTCTTCTCATCTTCCTTTGGGATGAAGAGTAGAGACCCTGACTTCTTAAAAAACATCGAAAATGTCAACATAGTCATATTAACTGAAACCTGGTGTCGTGAAGACATAACCACCCACTGTCCCTCATGTTACAAAGAAATAATTATTCCATCAAATAAACTTAACTCAGTACATCGTGGACGAGACTCCGGAGGTATTTTGATTTGGTACAGAGGATGTTTAACCAACCACATTTCAAAAATTAAAATTGGAACATCCCACTGCTGGCTAAAACTCAGCAATAAAATTGGCATATCAAACAAAGATATCTATATCTGTGCTCTATATTCTCCCCCAATTGAATCCCCATATTATGATGAGGATTTCCTGAGTAATCTCCATGAAGAGGTAAGCCTTTTCCAGGCCCAGGGAAATGTGCTGCTGTGCGCAGATTTTAACGCAAGAACAGGTTCAATGAGTGATACCATTGACCCTCAGGGTAACAGACATGTGTTTGGTACATTCCCTGTACCTCTCACCAACCCTCATTAAAAGGAGCTCCCTCGACTGTACTGTGAACAAGGCTGGTAAGGAGCTAGTGCACCTCTGTCGCGCCTCTGGCCTGTACACGCTTAATGGTAGGATCAGAGGAGACTCTTTGGGAAGGTTCACATGTTGTTCAGGTCTTGGAGCTAGTGTAGTTGCCTATGCAATAACTGACATGGACCCCACCTCCTTCAACGCATTCACTGTCAGACAACAAACTCCTCTTTCTGACCATAACCAAATTATGATTTTCTTCAAAACTATTAACCTGACTCAAATGCCTATAGAGGAGCCCAGCAAGCTGTTCAAAATTAATAAGACCTACAGATGGGCTCCAGACAGTGCAGAAAAATGTATCAATATCCTGAATTCATCCAAATTACTTAATATGATTACTAACTTCATTAACAAACCGTTTGAAACTAATAAGGACAATACCAACAAAGCTGTCAATGAAATCAATTGTATCTTTCAGACGGCAGCAAACATGGTTCTACCAAGGACCCACAACAGAAAAAAGAAACAATCTGAAAATGAAAAATGGTTTGACAACGATTGTAAAAATATAAGAAAAGAACTGCGTGGAAGATATGGATATAAGAAAGAAATATAGCGAAACATTAAAACTATATAAACACACATTAAGAATGAAAAAACAAAGCCATGTAGATAGAACCCTACAGGAAAGAGAACATCCCCTGAATCAAAACCAATTCTGGGAAATGTGGAATAATTTGAGCTCTACAAAACCACAAGACCTGCCTATCCAAAATGGAGAAATTTGGAAAAGTCATTTTGAACATATCTATTCGGAAATCCAACAAGAACACTCAAATTCCAATTACAATCTGATCAAACAAAAATTACGGTTGCTCGAATGCACTATAAAAGACAACCAAAACCCACTGGATTTTCCAATAACACAAGAAGAATTAGCACAGAAGCTCAAATCCTTAAAACCCAATAAAGCTTGTGGCCTTGACAGCATCAGAAGCGAGATGCTTAAAAACAGCACACCTGAGCTGCAAAGGGCAGTACTCAAATTGTTCAACATTGTTCTAAGTTCGGGATTTTCTCCTGACATCTGGAGCAAAGGGCTTATAACTCCTATTCATAAAAATGGAGATAAATTGGATCCTAATAATTTCAGAGGCATTTGTGTGAGCAGTAGTCTGGGGAAGGTGTTTAATAGCATTTTGAACAATCGAATTCTAACCCTCCTTAACGAACACAATGTCCTGAGCAAAGGTCAAATTGGCTTCCTCCCAAATCACCGGACTACAGACCATATTTACACCCTACACACCCTCATAAATTAAAATGTGAATCAAACCAAAAATGGAAAAATATTTGCTTGTTTTATTGACTTCAAAAAAGCTTTCGACTCTATTTGGCATGAAGGACTATACTATAAACTTTTACAAAGTGGTGTAGGGGGTAAAGTGTATGACATAATAAAGTCAATGTATTCGGACAACAAATGTGCAGTTAAGATTGGAGACAAACACACTGAGTTCTTCACTCAGAATAGAGGGGTGAGACAGGGCTGTGGACTTAGCCCGACACTGTTTAATATATATATTAATGAACTGGCGGTGCAGCTGGAACAGTCTGCAGCCCCAGGTCTCCCCCTGTATGACATGGAAGTGAAATTTTTGCTTTATGCAGATGATCTAGTTTTATTGTCACCAACCGCAGCTGGGCTGCAACAACTACTAGACCTGCTTGAGGACTATTGCCAGCACTGGGCCCTGGCAATAAATCCAAAAAAGACAAAAGTAATGATCTTCCAGAAGAAGCCCAGATGTCAGGAAAATAGATACCAGTTGACTCTAGGTAGCATCACCTTAGAGCATACGATGCAGTATACTTACCTGGGTCTAATTATTACAGCATCAGGGAGTTTCAGTAGGGCAGTGAATAACCTAAAACAAAAAGCTCGCAGAGCTCTATATTCAATTAAAAATAAATACTTTAACATTGATATACCAATCTCCATCTGGTGCAAACTGTTTGATAGTGTAATTCTGCCCATTGCACTATATGGAAGTGAGGTATGGGGTCCACTCAGTCTTTCCAGCCACACTAGATGGGACAAGCATCCAGCAGAAACCCTACATGCTGAATTCTGTAGAATGATTCTGAAAATACAAAGGAAAACACCAAACAACGCATGTAGGGCAGAATTAGGCCGGTTTCCATTATTAATAAATGTACAAAAAAGATCTCTAAATTTCTGGATGCACTTAAATACAAGCCCAACAAATACATTGCACTTTAAAGCTCGGAAAACCCAAGAACTGAACCCCAAAAAGAGTCCCCTGAAGCAGCTGGCTCTGAGACTCACTAACCCTGTAACAAATACTAAGACCAACCAACCTCAGGCCAGCACTGCATCCCAAACAAAGTTTACGATAAATCAGGCTATAAAACAAAGCAAGAACAATTATCTGAAACATTGGAACGCTGAAATCAAAACTCAAAACAAACTAGAAGTCTATCGGGCCCTAAAAACAAACTATGATTTGGAAGAATACCTCTTAACTGTCAGAGACAGGAAGCAGCGACAGATCCTCACCAAATACAGGCTCAGTGACCACAGTCTCGCCATTGAAAAGGGGAGACACAAAAAGACGTGGTTGCCAAAAGAGCAACGATCATGTGGTCAGTGCATGACAGATGAGGTGGAGACAGAGGTGCACTTTCTCCTTAAATGTGACAGATTTGAAAAACAGCGCCGGGCTTTTGTCAAGGAACTGGAACATGTGATTCCAGAGTACCAGGAAATGGACGACGCAGGTAAGCTGCGGGTGGTCCTGGGAGGGGGGCCAGCGGCGAACATTGCAGCAAGATTTATATTATCTTGCCACAACCTGAGAGATAGTGGATGACGGCACCTATTGCTACTATTGTTATTTAATATCATAATCATTGTTGTTGTTGCTGTTATTATTATAATCATTGTTGTTTTTGTTATTATTATAATCATTGTTGTATTGTGTTGTTGTTTTACATGCTTTGGCAATATGTACACAAATGTATGTCATGCCAATAAAGCACATATTGAATTGAATTGAATTGAATTGAGAGAGAGAGAGGTGAGTGTGCGTGTGTGTGTGTGTGTGTGTGTGTGTGAGAGAGAGAGAGAGAGAGAGAGAGAGAGAGAGAGAGAGAGAGAGAGAGAGGTGAATGAGTGTGTGTGTGTGTGTGTGAGAGAGAGAGAGAGAGAGAGAGAGAGGTGAATGAGTGTGTGTGTGTGTTTGTGAGAGAGAGAGAGAGAGAGAGAGAGAGAGAGAGAGGTGAATGAGTGTGTGTGTATGTGTGTGTGAGAGAGAGAGAGGTGAGTGTGTGTGTGTATGTGTGTGTGTGAGAGAGAGAGAGAGAGAGAGAGGTGAATGAGTGTGTGTGTATGTGTGTGTGTGAGAGAGAGAGAGAGAGAGAGAGAGAGAGGTGAATGAGTGTGTGTGTATGTGTGTGTGTGAGAGAGAGAGAGAGAGAGAGAGAGAGAGGTGAGTGTGTGTGTGTGTGTGTGAGAGAGAGAGAGAGGTGAGTGTGTGTGTGTGTGTGTGAGAGAGAGAGGTGAGTGTGTGTGAGTGTGTGTGTGGTGTGTGAGTGTGTTTGTGTGTGTGTGTTTGCGAGTGTGTGTGTGTGTATGAGTGTGTGTGTGTGTGGTGTGTGTGAGTGAGTGTGAGTGTGTGTGTGTGTGTGTGTGCGTGTGTGTGTGTGTGTGTGTGTGTGTGTGTTGCCCCCACATATAAAACAGGTGTCCTGCCCCCGGCTCCTCACCCCACAGTCCTCCACTGACAGCAGCAGCAGCTCCACGACAGTGAAGCAGGGCTGTGCTGGGAGACCGCAGCAGGGCTGCTCCTCACCCAGCGGAGAAGCCTCCTCCTACAGCTGCATGCAGGCGCTCCAGCGTAGAACGTCTGCGGCTGTGCACCAAATCAGAACCAGCAGACGGTGGAGACATGAGCAGCACCGCTGGCCCAAGCCCAGAAACACTGCAGCCGGTCTGCCGCCAACAGGCTCAGTAGATCCTAGTCAGCACACAAACAAGACGCATTCCTCCGCTTCTGAACCGTTTGCCTTCCGTTTCCGCAGCATCAGTGCTGTGTGCCCTACGGTGGTGCAGCCCTGCACCCCTGCCGAGGGTCCTACGTCCACGTGACTCTCCAGAGGCATGTCAGTCAAACCAGTGGCGATACCGATAACGCCGAGGACGTTCCGGCGACGGCCGTCGCTGCTAAACAAATGCAAATCAACAGCTCCGATGGCGACGGGCGCGGCCAAACATCGGTACACAAAGAGCCACTCATATCAATATCTCTGACAACGACTCCTGGAGGATAAATCCTGAGTCTCATCAGCAGCCAGTCAGACTAGCTTGGTCTAGTCAGGAAGGCACGAACTGAGGAAGCCTCTTGGATGAGAGGCGGACACGTCTTCACGGATATATACCAAGTCCAGTTGCACTTGATTCAACTCCTTTGGATGTGAGCAGGTATAACGTGAGCGGTGAGCAGGTATAACGTGTGCGGTGCGCAGGTATAACGTGAGCGGTGAGCAGGTATAACGTGTGCGGTGATCAGGTATAACGTGAGCGGTGAGCAGGTATAACGTGAGCGGTGAGCAGGTATAACGTGTGCGGTGATCAGGTATAACGTGTGCGGTGAGCAGGTATAACGTGAGCGGTGAGCAGGTATAACGTGTGCGGTGAGCAGGTATAACGTGAGCGGTGAGCAGGTATAACGTGTGTGCAGTGAGCAGGTATAACGTGAGTGGTGAGCAGGTATAACATAGGCCGTGTTATAGGTTTCTAACCCCTTGAAAGAGCTCATTAATATTCGTCCAGACGGACGAATATTAATGGTTGAGTACAAATACTGACGTCATACAGACGCGACGGAGGAGCTAGCTAACGTTAGCCGTCGGCGTCGGAAGGGCAGGCAGCGTGGGTCCCGGTTGGGTTTAGAGGCGGAGTCTTCTGTGTGACGACAGTATTCACGCTCAACCAGTCATGGCCGTCTTTCAAGGGGGTTATAAACCCATAACATAGGCCATATATGTTATAAACCCATAACATAGGCCGTATATGTTATAGCGCGCAGTGATGGAACTCTAAGTAAACTCATCACATCCGTAGCCCATTCCGTGACGGCGGAGGCGTCCATTACGTCCATTACGCCCATTACGTGGACGGCGGAGGCGTCCATTACGCCCATTACGTCCATTACGTGGACGGCGGAAGCATCCATTACGTCCATTACGTCCACTACGTTACGTCCAGTCGTAGGCGGCGGAGGCGTCCATTGGTCAGTTTCGTCCCAAGATTTTGCTCGATTTAATTTGCTACAGGTGTTCGCAAAAAAACAGAAAACAAAACAAAACAAAGCCCTGGCCATATGTATGCCGTCTAGGCTTCTCTATACTGGGTCGGTATTATCCCGGACGCACCTGCACGCTCACATGGTAAGAACAGAGTTTAATACGAGTTGACGGTAAAAGGATCTCTAAAAACATTTAAGCTGGGCCAGAGGATGACGTAAAAAAAGCTTACAGGAAATTCTTGCAACTTTGTTATCAAATAAGAAATAGATAAGAGGCGCAGCAATTAGCTTGTTAAAAACATAACCCACCCCATTTCATTGCTGGCTCGAGACTTCCTGTTTGCTCCAAGTAAGCGCTGGGAGTGGCTGTTGCAGCTGGAAGGGCGCTATAAAGATGCAGATTGATTGACTGATTGACTGACTGAACAACAGCAAAACAGCTCCAAAAGCTAATCTGTGTGGGCAGTGCACGCGTCTCCATGGCCAGCAGCTGCTGTGTGAAGCCACGTGTATTGTCAGAGGAAATGAAAACCTCACAGACAGGAAGTTGAAATAAAAGCTTTGTTACTGAAATCCAAGGCTCTCAGTTGTGTCAAACAGGGTCGGCACATCCCAGAAAGTTGCACACCCAGGGGAGGAGAACCAGGACCCAGGCTACCTTTGCGGTGTTGATGCTGATGAACCGTGGCAACCATAGCAACCATGAGCTCCTGACTGGGGCTCGTCGCTATGTAAACATAAATACATCATTCAGACTGCAAGTAGATCAGCTTCTGTTTGTGGGTTTTCATAAATACAAGATGTAGACTAGCTGTTAGCATAATTCCGCATCTCAGTACGAAGCATGACAAAGGTTGTGCTTGATTTAATGAAGTTGTTGAAAATTAGTGGCCAAATTAAGAAGAAACATTTGGAAAAATTTGTTTATTTATTTGTAGACTTAACAGCACCAGTCCAGTAGGGTCACACTGAACTTCCTCTCCGCTGTGCTGATGTAAACACAAGTTAAACATGCATGGCCCTGTGTGAGAATGATCTGTCTCAGTGCCCGGAGGATGTAGCCTATATTCTTTACAGAACCACAAAATGCCTCTTTGTTTGAGTAAGGCTGTTTTACACCAACAACTAATGAACTCATCTTCTTTTCCTTTCAGCTGCCCCCGCCAGGGGGCGCCACAGCGGATCATCCGTTTCCATCTCTTCTTGTCCTCTGCATCTTCCTCTGTCACACCAGCCACCTGCATGTCCTCCCTCACCACATCCATAAACCTCCTCTTTGGCCTTCCTCTTCTCCTCTTCCCTGGCGGCTCCATATTCAGCATCCTTCTCCCAATATACCCAGCATCTCTCCTCCACACATGTCCAAACCATCTCAATCTTGCCTCTCTTGCTTTGTCTCCAAACCGTCCAACCTGAGCTGTCCCTCTAATATACTCGTTCCTAATCCTGTCCTTCTTCATCACTCCCAATGAAAATCTTATCATCTTCACCTCTGCCACCTCCAGCTCCACGTCCTGTCTTTTAATCAGTGCCACTGTCTCCAAACCATACAACATAGCTGGTCTCACTACCATCTTGTAAACCTTCCCTTTAAGTCTTGCTGGTACCCTTCTGTCACACATCACTCCTGACACTCTTCTCCACCCACTCCACCCTGCCTGCACTCTCTTCTTCACCTCTCTTCTGCACTCCCCGTTACTTTGGACAGTTGACCCCAAGTAGTTAAACTCATACGCCTTCGTTACCGCCACTCCTTGCATCCTCACCGTCCCACTGTCCTCCCTTTCATTCACGCATAGGTATTCCGTCTTGCTCCTACCGACTTTCATTCCTCTTCTCTCCAGTGCATACCTCCACCTCTCCAGGCTCCCCTCCACCTGCACCCTACTCTCACTATAAATCACAATGTTATCTGCGAACATCATCGTCCACGGACACTCCTGCCTGATCTCATCCGTCAACCTGTCCATCAGCGTTGCAAACAAGAAAGGGCTCAGAGCCGATCCTTGATGCAGTCCCACCTCCACCTTGAACCCATCTGTCATTCCAACTACACACCTCACCACTGTCACACCACCCTCATACATATCCTGCACCACTCCTACATACTTCTCTGCAACTCCCGACTCCCTCATACAATACCACACCTCCTCTCTCGGCACGCTGTCGTATGCTTTCTCCAAATCCATAAAGACAGATAACTTCCTCTGGCCTCCTCTATACTTCTCCAACATTCTCAAAGCAAACATCTCATCTGTGGTGCTCTTTCCTGGCATGAAACCATACTGCTGCTGCTGATCATCACCTCTCCTCTTAACCTAGCTTCTATTACTCTTTCCCATATCTTCCTGCTGTGCTGATCAACTTTATACCTCTGTAGTTGCTGCAGTTCTGCACATCACCTTTGTTTTTACAAATCGGTACCAGTATGCTTCTTCTCCACCCCTCAGGCATCCTCTCGCTTTCCAAGATTGTGTTAAACAATCTAGTTAAAAACCCCACTGCCATCTCTCCTATACACCTCCCTGCCTCCACAGGTATGTGGAGTGCAACTAAAACAGTGCTGAAGATAATACTGTGCGTAGCTCCTGTTCCACACATTAACAAACCTAGTCCCGTTACACAGCTCCTGACCCGCTACCGGGGAGGGCGGTAAAGGTTTCGAACAGCAGTCATTGTTTGAATATCCTGCTTTAAATTTTAAGTTGACAAGGATTTGGCTGTGGATGGAGGCTGCAGAGTGGACCAGAAGAGGAGGGGCGAGAACACGAGACTTTCCTGCTGCCACCACAGCACTGGACAGAGAGGGGCGCTGTTTTCAGGGAGTACTGCTGTGTTGACGCTGCTCTTCAGGACAAGTCTTTGTGTGAGTGAGAGCTCATTTTCACTGAGACCTCCACACAGAGGGAAGCAGATCAGCTCTGGGATTAATTCCTCCCCCGCCGAAACACCAACAGATCAGTCCTGTCCCATGCACCTGTACCAAAACAGTCTCGCTAATCTCCTGCCTGCTGCAGCAGGCCGCACACACATCAAACACATACCACGAGCTCGTCAATCATACACACACAAAGGCGATGAAAAATGTAAGCATGCATCATCCGCCCCCCCGCCCCCAACCCCAACCCCAACCCCAACCCCACCGCCACTCCTGCTCTCTCATAATATATACTGATGGTGAGAATTCTCATTGTGACTCACTCCTAGAACTTCCTTCCATCCATCCATCCATCCATCCATCCATCCATCATCCAAGCCATTATCCAAGCCGCTTACCCCAACCGGGGTAAGCGGCAGGTAATCCCAGGTAGCAGGTAATCAGGTAATCCCAGCAGTCATTGGGTGGCAGGTGGGGAGACACCCTGGACAGCCCCGCCCCCCACCACACACACACACCTAGGGACAACTTAGTACGGCCGAGTCACCTGACCTACATGTCTTTGGACTGTGGGGGGAAACCGGAGCCCCCGGAAGAAACCCACACAAACACGGGGAGGACCTGCAAACTCCACACAGAGGACGACCCGGGACGACCCCCAAGGTTGGACTACCCCGGGACTCGAACCCAGAACCTGCTTGCTGTGAGGCGACCGCGCTAACCACTGTGCCACTGTGCACTCATTCACTCGCCGCTCCTACAACCTATCACATATAATAACCTGCACTCTCTCTCTCTCTCTCTCCCTCTCCCCCCCCCCCTCTCTCTCTCACGCACACACAGCAGTGGAGGAAACACAGCTAGAGTGTGTCGTCAGCTCGGTATTAACGAGCTCCTTCATGCAGCAGTGAAGCAGAGCCAGCTTCCAGCAGGGGCTTTAGTCTCTTTGCTCACCTAAAGCCCATGTGGTTTCACTCCAAGGCTGCAAACAAACAACCCTCCTATCAGCTGAGGACGATACTGCCAACTGCTCCCTACAGCTCCGGAGAAACCCTGAGTTCACTTCGTCAGTCTAGACTCCAGTAAAACGAGGTTGTGAGACAGAATTGCCCCTGACTGTCCCATGCAAAGCCCCTTAATGCATCTACAAGATGGCGTCTGCAGACCACACGAGCTCACAGCAAGCTCACCACTCGAGCTTCCGCACGAGCACAGAGCCCCTGGCTGGAGCCGCGAGGGAGCTCGGAGCTCCTTATTCACATGTCACTCTCTGTGCCCAGGCAGGGATCACTCCTCTCCGAGGAGCACAGGAGGCCAGACAGACTGCCTGCCTTGTGCTCTTCCTCTCTCTCACCCATCTCTCTCTCTCTCTCCTCTCATATCTCTCTCACTCATCTCTCTCACCCATCTCTCTCTCTCTCCTCTCCTCTCCTCTCATCTCTCTCTCACTCATCTCTCTCACCCATCTCTCTCATCTCTCTCTCCTCTCCTCTCCTCTCCTCTCATCTCTCTCTCTCTCTCACTCATCTCTCTCACCCATCTCTCTGTCCTCTCCTCTCTCTCTCACCCATCTCTCTCTCACCCATCTCTCTCTCTCCTCTCATCTCTCATCTCATCTCTCTCTCACTCATCTCTCTCCTCTCCTCTCTCTCTTGCTCATCTCTCTCACCCATCTCTCTCCTCTCCTCTCATCTCTCTCTCACTCATCTCTCTCACTCATCTCTCTCACCCATCTCTCTCTCTCTCCTCTCCTCTCTCTCTCACCCATCTCTCTCTCCTCTCTCTCTCTCTCTGTCACTCATCTCTCTCACCCATCTCTCTCTCTCCTCTCCTCTCTCACACCCATCTCTCTCTCCTCTCCTCTCTCTCTCCTCTCCTCTCCTCTCTCTCACTCATCTCTCTCTCTCCTCTCATCTCTCTCTCTCATCTCTCTCTCCTCTCCTCTCCTCTCATCTCTCTCACTCATATCTCTCTCTCTCACCCATCTCTCTCTCCTCTCATCTCTCTCTCACTCATCTCTCTCACCCATCTCTCTCTCCTCTCCTCTCTCTCTTGCTCATCTCTCTCACCCATCTCTCCTCTCCTCTCTCTCTCACTCATATCTCTCTATCTCCTCTCCTCTCTCTCTCTCCTCTCATCTCTCTCTCTCCTCTCATCTCTCTGTCACTCATCTCTCTCACCCATCTCTCTCTCCTCTCCTCTCTCTTGCTCATCTCTCTCACCCATCTCTCTCTCTCCTCTCATCTCTCTCTTGCTCATCTCTCTCCTCTCCTCTTTCTCTTGCTCATCTCTCTCACCCATCTCTCTCTCTCTTCTCCTCTCTCTCTTGCTCATCTCTCTCACCCATCTCTCTCTCTCCTCTCCTCTCTCTCTCACTCATCTAAATCCTGCCCACAATGTCTTTTTTTTGTTTTGGGATTTTCCCCCCCCTTTCTCCTTAATTGTATTCGGCCAGTTACCCCACTCTTCCGAGCCGTCCCGGTCTCTGCTCCACCCCCTCTGCCGATCCGGGGAGGGCTGCAGACTACCACATGCCTCCTCCCATACATGTGGAGTCACCAGCCGCTTCTTTTCACCTGACAGTGAGGAGTTTCACCAGGGGGGGCGTAGCACGTGGGAGGATCACACTATTCCCCCAGTCCCCCCCAACCGACCAGAGAAGGCGCTAGTGCAGCAACCAGGACACATACCCACATCCGGCTTCCCACCCGCAGACACGGCCAATTGAGTCTGTAGGGACGCCCGACCAAGCCGGAGGCAACACGGGGATTCAACAAAATAGACCACCACGCCACCGGACGCCCCCACAAACCCTGACCCTGACCAAGACCCTGACCCTAACCCTAACCCTGACCGAGACCCTGAACCTAACCCTGACTGAGACCCTGACCCTGACTGAGACCCTGAACCTAACCCTGACCCCAACGCTAACCCTGACCCTGACCAAGACCCTAGCCCTGACCGAGACCCTGACCCTGACTGAGACCCTGAACCTAACCCTAACCCTGACCCTGACCCTAACCCTAACCCTGACCCTGACCCCAACGCTAACCCTGATCCTGACCAAGACCCTGACCCTAACCCTAACCCTGACCGAGACCCTGGCCCTAACCCTGACCCTGACCAAGACCCTGACTCTAAGCCTGACCCAGACCCTGACCCTGATCGAGACCCTGAACCTAACCCTAACCCTGACCCTGACCCTGACCCAGACCCTGACCCTGACCCTAATCCTAACCCTGAGCCTGACCGAGACCCTGACTCTAAGCCTGACCGAGACCCTGACCCTGATCGAGACCCTGACCCTGACCCTGACCCTAACCCTAACCCTGGCTCTGACTCAGACCCTGACCCTGACCCTAACCCTGACCCTGACCCAGACCCTGACCTTAACCCTAACCCTAACCCTGGTTGTGGATGCCCGCGCTTCTGGTGAATTGGGCGAACTGAGACTCGCTGGTGACGTCATGACCGTTCAAGGTGACATGTGGTATTTGGAGGCATCAGCTCTCCACAGAAGTTAAAGGAAAGGACTGGCGTATCATCTGCACGCAAAATTGGATTTTGGCGTATGCACTGCACGCAGAGTGTGATATCATGTTATTTGTATGCAGATTGGTGAGACCGGGTTGTCAAAACACATGGTTCATGTACGCAACATGCTGTCGAGGTGCCGCGGTCACTAAGCCATTTACTTTACACAACAAACAGCACAGATCTTCTCACTCTTTTCACACAATCACAGTGCAACCAGAACATAACACTATTCACTGCTACCAGGACTAAAGGTGTCAGTGACTGAGACGACCGATCCTTCGGTTCCATGCTCCTCTGGCGGCCACCGTGCCGTGCCGTACCGTGCCGTACTGTGCCATCAAGGCAGGGCAGAGCAAGTCGGCCTGATGGTCTGTCTCTCCACATCCCCACTGCCTCGCCTGCCTGAGAGATATCCTGTTTCTTCTCCATTAGTATTCAAGCGTCTCGCGCCACATCACACAGGGCTTTGGTGCAGCTGCTGGAGGCAGAGGTGCGGAGCCGAGGAGGAGAAAGATCCGGGTCCGCTCAGTCGAGGAGGAGAGAAAACACAAGGAGGCTGCAGAAACGGAGAGGTCTGCTTCACGCGGTGAACTCAGACATCATCATGGCTGAAGTGCCGTGCGTAGCAGTCAGTCAGATGAGCTGCACATCTACAGAAACCTGCATGACAGGTACCCAAGCAGGAAGACAGGTTTCCCCAGCATAACAGGTACCAAAGCAGGAAGACAGGTTTCCCCAGCATAACAGGTACCAAAGCAGGAAGACAGGTTTCCCCAGCATAACAGGTACAAAAGCAGGGAGACAGGTTTCCCCAGCATAACAGGTACCAAAGCAGGAAGACAGGTTTCCCCAGCACAACAGGTACCAAAGCAGGAAGACAGGTTTCCCCAGCAGAAGTAATAAACACTGTGATGGCAGCCATCTGAGCTGAACGCTCAGCCATCCAAATGCTGCCGACAGCATTGCCATGTATGCATGGAGCCTTGTCTCTATTTTTCTTCTTTATTTTACTCCCTTTCTTACTACTGAATATGCTACGGGCGAAAAAAGATCCATTGACAGGAACCAACATGTGACGCACAAAAGTCCTGGCACACTCATCCCTGTAGTGCTTCTACTAGGGGTGTAAGAAAATATGGCACTCGATATAACAATGTAACACTCGAGTATCGCGATATTATTTTTTTGATACTGTATCGATTCTCAAGACTACTACATGGATTTTTAATTGTGACAAACATGTTGTGTTGTGTGTAACCCCACGACCGCTAGACAACAGTGTTGTAATCTATCTTCAGCCATTTGACTCTCCACTCCAACACAACAATGTAAACTGAGACAGGAAGTAGAATAACACAAAGAACACAGGCCTATGAAACCACAATATACCGCCGTCCCTACAGCATCGCGATATATCGCGATACAATATCGCGATATATCGCGATATATCGACCGGTGACCCTGTATCGTGATACGTATCATATCACCAGATTCTCACCAGTACACACCCCTACGTTCTCCTGTACACAGCCATGTATTGTGACTTCATTTTCGGGAAAGTGTGTATCCTTATGTCGTGCAGCACAGGAACGGATGCTGACACAGTTTTGTTTTACTCTTCGTGTCATGTTACGCTCCCTCTCTACTTTGTGCTCATCCCCCCCCCTCCTTTATTCCGGGCTGTGGCGGAAGACAGAGGGAGAATCCAATACGCCGTCCCTGGAGCATGGATCCACCATGCTGACCAAGCCACCGTCCTCCTAACTACGTTGCAATACAGACACACCACAGACGTGTCAGTGGACGACTCAGAACGAAGCAACAAAACAACACAGTTAAACATTAGATCACAGGAAGATAGACGGGTCTTTCACGTCGTTCTCTGTCGGAATGGGATGCTAGGTTCCTCCCCCTCCCGAATAGGCGCCCCGTCCGACCAGAGGAGGCGCTAGTGCAGCGATCAGGACACATACCCACATCCGGCTTCTCAGCCGCAGACACGTCCAGTGGTGTCTGTAGGGACGCCCGACCAAGCCGGAGGTAACACGGGGATTCGAACCGGTGATCCCCGTGTTGGTAGGCAACAGAATAGACCGCTACGGTACTCGCTACGGTGTTTTACTTTTATCGAAACTTCTTGGTGACGGTTTTGAAAAGGGATTTCCAACTTAAGTCTATAATATGGTAGGGGTGTAAGAACATATCGATACACTGGAGTATCGCGATATTATCTTCTGTGATACCGTATCGATCCTCCAAACAACTAGCTGGCTTTTCAGTTGTCTACATGTAAAGGTTCGTGACAAACATGTTGTGTTGTGTGTAACCCCACGACCGCTAGACAACAGTGTTGTAATTTGTCTTCAGCCATTTGACTCTTCCTCTCCAACCCAACAACGTAAACTGAGACAGGAAGTAGCATAACACAAAGAACACAGGCCTACGAAACCGCAATATACCGCTTTTCTGACAATATCACAATATACCAAATTTCTCACAGTATCACAATATATCACCTTTCTTACAGTATCACAATGCATCACCTTTCTCACAGTATCACAATATATCACCTTTCTCACAGTATCACAATATATCACCTTTCTTACAGTATCACAATATATAATTTTTTTACAGTATTACACTATATCAACTTTCTTACAGTAACACAATATTTCTTACAGTATCACACTATATCACCTTTCTTACAGTATCACAATATATCAAATTTCTCACAATATCACAATATATCACCTTTCTTACAGTATCACAATGTATCACTTTTCTTACAGTATCACACTATATCACCTTTCTTACAGTATCACAACATTTCTTACAGTATCACAATATATCACCTTTCTTACAGGATCACAATGTATCACCTTTCTCACAGTATCACAATATATAACCTTTCTTACAGTATCACAATATATCACCTTTCTTACAGTATCACAATATTTAACCTTCCTTAACAGTATCATAATATCTCACCTTTCCTACAGTATCACACTATATCACCTTTCTTACAAAATCACAATATTTCTTACAGTATCACAATATAACACCTTTCTTACAGTATCACAATGTCTCACCTTTCTTACAGTATCACACTATATCATCTTTCTTACAGTATCACAATATATATCCATTCTTACAGTATCACAATATATCACCTTACTTACAGTATCACAATATATGACCTTTCTAACAGTATCACACTATATCACATTTCTTACAGCATCACACTATATCATCTTTCTTACAGTATCACAATATATCACCTTTCTTACAGTAACACAATATATCACCTTTCTCACAGTATCACACTTTATCACCTTTCTTACAGCATCACGATATATCACCTTTCTTACAGTATCACAATATTTCTTACAGTATCACACTATATCACCTTTCTCACAGTTTCACAATATATCACCTTTCCTACAGTATCACACTATATCACCTTTCTTACAGTATCACAATATATCACCTTTCTTACAGTATCACAATATATCACCTTCCTTACTGTATCACAGTATATCACCTTCCTTACAATATCACCATATATCACCTTTGTTACAGTATCAAAATATACCACCTTCCTTACAGTATCACAATATAACACCTTTCTAACAGTATCACACTATATCACCTTTCTTACAGCATCACAATATATCACCTTCCTTACAGTATCACGCTATATCACCTTTCTGAAAGTATCAAAATATACCACCTTTCTTACAGTATCACAATATATCACCTTTCTAACAGTATCACACTATATCACCTTTCTTACAGCATCACAATATATCACCTTTCTTACAGTATCACAGTATATCACCTTTCTTACAGTATCGCAATATATCACCTTTCTTACAGTATCACACTATATCACCTTTTTTAGAGTATCACAATATATCCCCTTTCTTACAGTATCACACTATATCATCTTTCTTACAGTATCACAATATTTCTTACAGTATCACAATATATCACCTTTCGTACAGTACCACAATGTCTCACCATTCTTACAGTATCACAATATATCACCTTTCCTACAGTATCACACTATATCACCTTTCTTACAGTATCACAATATTTCTTACAGTATCACAATATAACACCTTTCTTACAGTATCACAATATATCAACTTTCTTACAGTAACACACTATATCACCTTCCTTACAGTATCACAATATATCACCTTTCTTACAGTATCACACTATATCACCTTTCTTACAGTATTACACTTTATCACCTTCCTTACAATATCACCATATATCACCTTTGTTACAGTATCACAATATATCACCTTCCTTACAGTATCACAATATAACACCTTTCTTACAGTATCACAATATATCACGTTCCTCACAGTATCACAATATATCATCTTTCTTACAGTATCACAATATATCACCTTTCTTACAGTAACACAATATATCACCTTTCTCACAGTATCACACTTTATCACCTTTCTTACAGCATCACGATATATCACCTTTCTTACAGTATCACAATATTTCTTACAGTATCACACTATATCACCTTTCTCACAGTATAACAATATATCACCTTTCTTACAGTATCACAATATCACCTTTCTTACAGTATCACACTATATCACCTTTCTTACAGCATCACTATATATCACCTTTCTTACAGTGTCACAATATATCACCTTTCCTACAGTAACACACTATATCACCTTTCTTACAAGACCACAATATATCACCTTTCTTACAGTATCACAATATATCTCCTTTCTTACAGTGTCACACTATATCACCTATCTTACAGTATCACAATATATCACCTTTCTTACAGTATCACAATATATCACCTTTGTTACAGTATCACAATATATCACCTTTCTAACAGTATCACGGTATATCACCCTTCTTACAGCATCACAACATATCACCTTCCTTACAGTATCACAATATATCACCTTTCTTACACTATCACAATATATCACCTTCCTTACTGGATCACAGTATATCACCTTCCTTACAATATCACCATATATCACCTTTGTTACAGTATCAAAATATACCACCTTCCTTACAGTATCACAATATAACACCTTTCTAACAGTATCACACTATATCACCTTTCTTACAGCATCACAATATATCACCTTCCTTACAGTATCACGCTATATCACCTTTCTGAAAGTATCAAAATATACCACCTTTCTTACAGTATCGCAATATATCACCTTTCGAACAGTATCACACTATATCACCTTTCTTACAGCATCACAATATATCACCTTTCTTACAGTATCACAATATATCACCTTTCTTACAGTATCACAATATATCACCTTTCTTACAGCATCACACTATATCACCTTTTTTAGAGTATCACAATATATCCCCTTTCTTACAGTATCACACTATATCATCTTTCTTACAGTATCACAATATTTCTTACAGTATCACACTATGTCACCTTTCTTACGGTATCACACTATATCACCTTCCTTACAGTATCACAATATATCACCTTTCTCACAGTGTCACAATATATCACCTTTCTTACAGTATCACAATATTTAACCTTCCTTACAGTATCATAATATGTCACCTTTCCTACAGTATCACACTATATCACCTTTCTTACAGTTTCACAATATTTCTTACAGTATAACAATATAACACCTGTCTTACAGTATCACAATGTCTCACCTTTCTTACAGTATAACAATATATCACCTTTCCTACAGTATCACACTATATCATCTTTCTCACAGTATCACACTATATCACCTTTCTTACAGCATCACGATATATCACCTTTCTTACAGTATCACAATATTTCTTACAGTATCACAATATATCACCTTCCTTACTGTATCACAATATATCACCTTTCTTACAGTATCACAATATTTAACCTTCCTTACAGTATCATAATATCTCACCTTTTCTACAGTATCACAATATATCACCTTTCTTACAGTATCACAATATATCACCTTTCTTACAGTATCACAATATATCACCTTTCTTACAGTATCACAATATATCACCTTTCTAACAGTATCACACTATATCACCTTTCTTACAGCATCACAATATATCCCCTTCCTTACAGTATCACACTATATCACCTTTCTGACAGTATCAAAATATACCACCTTTCTTACAGTATCACAATATATCACCTTTCTTACAGTATCACAATATATCACCTTTCTAACAGTATCACACTATATCACCTTTCTTACAGCATCACAATATATCACCTTTCTTACAGTATCACAATATATCACCTTTCTTACAGCATCACACTATATCATCTTTCCTAGAGTATCACAATATATCCCCTTTCTTACAGTATCACGCTATATCATCTTTATTACAGTATCACAATATTTCTTACAGTATCACAATATATCACCTTTCTTACAGTACCACAATGTCTCACCATTCTTACAGTATCACAATATATCACCTTTCTTACAGCATCACAACATATCACCTTCCTTACAGTATCACAATATATCACCTTTCTTACAGTATCACAATATATCACCTTCCTTACTGTATCACAGTATATCACCTTCCTTACAATATCACCATATATCACCTTTGTTACAGTATCAAAATATACCACCTTCCTTACAGTATCACAATATAACACCTTTCTTACAGTATCACAATATATCACCTTTCTTACAGCATCACAACATATCACCTTCCTTCCAGTATCACAATATATCACCTTTTTTACAGTATCACAATATATCACCTTCCTTACAGCATCACAATATATAATCTTTCTTACAGTATCACAATATATCACCTTTCTTACAGTATCACACTATATCACCTTTCTTACAGTATCACACTATGTCACCTTTCTTACAGTATCACACTATATCACCTTCCTTACAGTATCACAATATATCACCTTTCTCACAGTGTCACAATATATCACCTTTCTTACAGTATCACAATATTTAACCTTCCTTACAGTATCATAATATGTCACCTTTCCTACAGTATCACACTATATCACCTTTCTTACAGTATCACAATATTTCTTACAGTATCACAATATAACACCTTTCTTACAGTATCACAATGTCTCACCTTTCTTACAGTATAACAATATATCACCTTTCCTACAGTATCACACTATATCATCTTTCTCACAGTATCACACTATATCACCTTTCTTACAGCATCACGATATATCACCTTTCTTACAGTATCACAATATTTCTTACAGTATCACAATATATCACCTTCCTTACTGTATCACAATATATCACCTTTCTTACAGTATCACAATATTTAACCTTCCTTACAGTATCATGATATCTCACCTTTTCTACAGTATCACAATATATCACCTTTCTTACAGTATCACAATATATCACCTTTCTAACAGTATCACACTATATCACCTTTCTTACAGCATCACAATATATCCCCTTCCTTACAGTATCACACTATATCACCTTTCTGACAGTATCAAAATATACCACCTTTCTTACAGTATCACAATATATCACCTTTCTTACAGTATCACAATATATCACCTTTCTAACAGTATCACACTATATCGCCTTTCTTACAGCATCACAATATATCACCTTTCTTACAGTATCACAATATATCACCTTTCTTACAGCATCACACTATATCATCTTTCCTAGAGTATCACAATATATCCCCTTTCTTACAGTATCACGCTATATCATCTTTATTACAGTATCACAATATTTCTTACAGTATCACAATATATCAACTTTCTTACAGTACCACAATGTCTCACCATTCTTACAGTATCACAATATATCACCTTTCTTACAGCATCACAACATATCACCTTCCTTACAGTATCACAATATATCACCTTTCTTACAGTATCACAATATATCACCTTCCTTACTGTATCACAGTATATCACCTTCCTTACAATATCACCATATATCACCTTTGTTACAGTATCAAAATATACCACCTTCCTTACAGTATCACAATATAACACCTTTCTTACAGTATCACAATATATCACCTTTCTTAGAGCATCACAACATATCACCTTCCTTCCAGTATCACAATATATCACCTTTTTTACAGTATCACAATATATCACCTTCCTTACAGCATCACAATATATAATCTTTCTTACAGTATCACAATATATCACCTTTCTTACAGTATCACACTATATCACCTTTCTTACAGTATCACACTATGTCACCTTTCTTACAGTATCACACTATATCACCTTCCTTACAGTATCACAATATATCACCTTTCTCACAGTGTCACAATATATCACCTTTCTTACAGTATCACAATATTTAACCTTCCTTACAGTATCATAATATGTCACCTTTCCTACAGTATCACACTATATCACCTTTCTTACAGTATCACAATATTTCTTACAGTATCACAATATAACACCTTTCTTACAGTATCACAATGTCTCACCTTTCTTACAGTATAACAATATATCACCTTTCCTACAGCATCACGATATATCACCTTTCTTACAGTATCACAATATTTCTTACAGTATCACAATATATCACCTTCCTTACTGTATCACAATATATCACCTTTCTTACAGTATCACAATATTTAACCTTCCTTACAGTATCATGATATCTCACCTTTTCTACAGTATCACAATACATCACCTTTCTTACAGTATCACAATATATCACCTTTCTAACAGTATCACACTATATCACCTTTCTTACAGCATCACAATATATCCCCTTCCTTACAGTATCACACTATATCACCTTTCTGACAGTATCAAAATATACCACCTTTCTTACAGTATCACAATATATCACCTTTCTTACAGTATCACAATATATCACCTTTCTAACAGTATCACACTATATCACCTTTCTTACAGCATCACAATATATCACCTTTCTTACAGTATCACAATATATCACCTTTCTTACAGCATCACACTATATCATCTTTCCTAGAGTATCACAATATATCCCCTTTCTTACAGTATCACGCTATATCATCTTTATTACAGTATCACAATATTTCTTACAGTATCACAATATATCACCTTTCTTACAGTACCACAATGTCTCACCATTCTTACAGTATCACAATATATCACCTTTCTTACAGCATCACAACATATCACCTTCCTTACAGTATCACAATATATCACCTTTCTTACAGTATCACAATATATCACCTTCCTTACTGTATCACAGTATATCACCTTCCTTACAATATCACCATATATCACCTTTGTTACAGTATCAAAATATACCACCTTCCTTACAGTATCACAATATAACACCTTTCTTACAGTATCACAATATATCACCTTTCTTACAGCATCACAATATATCACCTTCCTTCCAGTATCACAATATATCACCTTTTTTACAGTATCACAGTATATCACCTTCCTTACAGCATCACAATATATAATCTTTCTTACAGTATCACAATATATCACCTTTCTTACAGTATCACACTATATCACCTTTCTTACAGTATCACACTATGTCACCTTTCTTACAGTATCACACTATATCACCTTCCTTACAGTATCACAATATATCACCTTTCTCACAGTGTCACAATATATCACCTTTCTTACAGTATCACAATATTTAACCTTCCTTACAGTATCATAATATGTCACCTTTCCTACAGTATCACACTATATCACCTTTCTTACAGTATCACAATATTTCTTACAGTATCACAATATAACACCTTTCTTACAGTATCACAATGTCTCACCTTTCTTACAGTATAACAATATATCACCTTTCCCACAGTATCACACTATATCACCTTTCTTACAGCATCACGATATATCACCTTTCTTACAGTATCACAATATTTCTTACAGTATCACAATATATCACCTTCCTTACTGTATCACAATATATCACCTTTCTTACAGTATCACAATATTTAACCTTCCTTACAGTATCATAATATCTCACCTTTTCTACAGTATCACAATATATCACCTTTCTTACAGTATCACAATATATCACCTTTCTTACAGTATCACAATATATCACCTTTCTTACAGTATCACAATATATCACCTTTCTAACAGTATCACACTATATCACCTTTCTTACAGCATCACAATATATCCCCTTCCTTACAGTATCACACTATATCACCTTTCTGACAGTATCAAAATATACCACCTTTCTTACATTATCACAATATATCACCTTTCTTACAGTATCACAATATATCACCTTTCTAACAGTATCACACTATATCACCTTCCTTACAGCATCACAATATATAATCTTTCTTACAGTATCACAATATATCACCTTTCTTACAGTATCACACTATATCACCTTTCTTACAGTATCACACTATGTCACCTTTCTTACAGTATCACACTATATCACCTTCCTTACAGTATCACAATATATGACCTTTCTCACAGTGTCACAATATATCACCTTTCTTACAGTATCACAATATTTAACCTTCCTTACAGTATCATAATATGTCACCTTTCCTACAGTATCACACTATATCACCTTTCTTACAGTATCACAATATTTCTTACAGTATCACAATATAACACCTTTCTTACAGTATCACAATGTCTCACCTTTCTTACAGTATAACAATATATCACCTTTCCTACAGTATCACACTATATCATCTTTCTCACAGTATCACACTATATCACCTTTCTTACAGCATCACGATATATCACCTTTCTTACAGTATCACAATATTTCTTACAGTATCACAATATATCACCTTCCTTACTGTATCACAATATATCACCTTTCTTACAGTATCACAATATTTAACCTTCCTTACAGTATCATAATATCTCACCTTTTCTACGGTATCACAATATATCACCTTTCTTACAGTATCACAATATATCACCTTTCTAACAGTATCACACTATATCACCTTTCTTCCAGCATCACAATATATCCCCTTCCTTACAGTATCACACTATATCACCTTTCTGACAGTATCAAAATATACCACCTTTCTTACAGTATCACAATATATCACCTTTCTTACAGTATCACAATATATCACCTTTCTAACAGTATCACACTATATCACCTTTCTTACAGCATCACAATATATCACCTTTCTTACAGTATCACAATATATCACCTTTCTTACAGCATCACACTATATCATCTTTCCTAGAGTATCACAATATATCCCCTTTCTTACAGTATCACGCTATATCATCTTTATTACAGTATCACAATATTTCTTACAGTATCACAATATATCACCTTTCTTACAGTACCACAATGTCTCACCATTCTCACAGTATCACAATATATCACCTTTCCTACAGTATCACACTATATCACCTTTCTTACAGTATCACAATATTTCTTACAGTATCACAATATAACACCTTTCTTACAGTATCACAGTATATCACCTTTCTCGCAGTATCACAATATATCACCTTTCTTACAGTATCACACTACATCACCTTTCTTACAGTATCACACCCTATCAGCTGTCTTACAGTATAACAATATATCACCTTTCTTACAGTATCAAAATATACCACCTCTCTTACAGTATCACAATATATCACCTTTCTTACAGTATCACACTATATCACCTTTCTTACAGTATCACAATATATCACCTTTCTTACAGTATCACACTATATCACCTTTCTTACAGTATCACAATATATCACCTTTCTTACAGTATCACACTATATCACCTTTCTCACAGTATCATACTATATCACCTTTCTTACAGCATCACAATATATCACCTTTCTTACAGTATCACACTATATCACCTTCCTTACAGTATCACAATATATCACCTTTCTTACAGTATCACAATATATCACCTTTCTTACAGTATCACAATATATCACTTTACTTACAGTATCACAATATATCACATTTCTTACAGTATCACACTATATCACCTTTCTCACAGTATCACAATATATCACCTTTCTCACAGTATCACAATATATCACCTTTCTTACAGTATCACAATATTTAAAGTTCCTTACAGTATCACAATATATCACCTTTCTTACAGTATCACCATATGTCACCTTTCCTACAGTATCACAATATTTCTTACAGTATCACAATATAACACCATTCTTACAGTATCACAATGTCTCACCTTTCTTACAGTATCACAATGTATCACCTTTCCTACTGTATCACACTATATCACCTTTCTTACAGTATCACACTATATCACCTTTCTTACAGTATCACACTATATCACCTCTCTTACAATATCACAATATATCACCTTTCTTACAGTATCACACTATATCACCTTCCTTACAGTATCACAATATATCACCTTTCTTACAGCATCACAACATATCACATTTCTTACAGTATCACAATATATCACGTTTCTTACAGCATCCCAATATATCACCTTTCTTACAGTATCACACTATATCACCTCTCTTACAGTACCACAATGTATCGTGATATATTTGTTCGTACCTCTGTATCGTGATTCATGATACGTATCGTATCACCAGGTTCCCGCCCTTACACAACCTGATAATATACCAACATCATCTCACCACAATCCACGACAGTGCGAACAACCTCCCTCAAACAATCCAGCTAGAAGCAAAGTAAAGATCTAGAACGAGGGAGTCCACATGTATTCTCATGTCACCAAGGCTGCAGACGGGCTGACTCGGTGAGGAGCACCTTTACACCCCCCCCTCCAGTGGCCTGACCTGCTCCACTGTTTCCCACATCACCTTCACAAAGGCAGGTCAGTCTGCTGAACCCCCAGCTGGCCCGGGAACCCCAACACCACAGCACATGTTGCACAGTCTACTGCCAGCCCTCACAATGGCTCACCCCCCCACCCCCTCACACACACACACACACACACACAAACCAAGACGTGTTTTTGTTTTGGCTGGTTCTCACGACTCTTGACTGCTGCTGGGGGGGGGGGGCTGCATCATTGTGTCTATGGGAAGGGGCTTCGATAGCGCCTTTTAAACAGCTTTCCCATCTCTGGCTCAGAGACTACACCCCCCTCCCCCGCGCGTGCCAACTGTCTCAGAATAATCCCAAATTGAGCACACAAAATAACCCACTTTACAACACATAACGGGGTGACTGACTGGCAAGCAGGACGTGATAAATTCCCCTCTAACCCTGCTCACCCGGACCCTGCAGTATTGTACGTGGTGGCCCCTGGTCCGGGGCGCTGGGCTGGAGGGAAGTGGGTAACAGGTGCCTCCGTAATGCAGCAGCTGAAACTACAGAGTCCAGTTGGAACCGATTCACAAAGGTGACCCAAACAATGCAGTCACTGCCACCCCATCTCTCACTGCCACGCCGCCGTCTCTCTGGTAAAAACAGTGGATTGTCTGTCACCCCCCCCCCACCACCACCACCCCCCAACCCCAACCCCCACCCCCACAGGACCCAATTCAGACATCTGCCAATTTCCTTACCCTTATGCATGCAAATAGGTCTGCCGGACCAAACGAGCCTGGCTGGTGCTGCTCAGCTGTTTCGGCTGCAGCCTGCACAGGTCTGTGACGCTGCAGTTTGTGTGACTGATACACTGCTGTTGTCTGTTCGCACTAAATCACTGCAACACAACGTCCCGTCTCCCGTGCCGACTTCTCATGAACACTAGCCCGGATGGTACGAGTTCAACTGCTATCTGATAATCCGGAGGATGTGGTCCGGTTATCAGAGCCGCTTGGAAACGTCGTGAAAGTGCTCCATCAGAACCCCCCCCGACCCCCCCCCCCCAGAACGCCAGAGCACCCCCCAGAACACCAGAACACCCTCTGGAATACCCCCAAGACACCCCCCAGTACGCCAGAGCACCCCCCAGAACACCCCCAGAACACCAGAACACCCCCCAGAGCACTCACAGAACCCCCCCACAACGCCAGAGCACCCCCCAGAACACCAGAATACCCCTCAGAACACCCCCAGAATACCAGAACACCCCCCAGAACACCCCCAGAATACCGGAGCACCCCCCAGAACATGAGTTCTGCGGCTCGTGTACAGCCTCGCTGATTGTGTTTCTAGTTTATTGTGTAACTGGTCCGATCAGTGAAGGGATTCTACTGACAGCGTGGTTTGAGCTACGCTCCGTAACAACCCATATGAGACCGACTGCAGAGCCGTGTCCTTGCAAAACCAGTCGAGTGCAATGATGAAAATTCCATTGCACTAGACCGAGTCAGCACACACCGCAGAGAAGCACCGAGAGAAACTCCACACAAGTGCAATTTCGGTGTTTTTCCCCCAATGCTTGTCGTCATCTGATGCACATCTTGCCCAGCGGCGCGCGTCTAAGCCAGCGTGCTCCCTCATTGCGGCTGTCACACTGCGCGGCTTGCAGCGCCGCGGCAGAAAACGCGCTTTGTTTTCTCCACGTTTCTTCAGCAGGACGGTGTTTGGTCCCCCCGCGTGGCGCGCGCGCGCGCGCGCGGGGGGGGGTGCAGTATCGCAGCGTCCAGCCGAAACCAGACAAGACACGTACGTCTCTGTCCTCTATCTGCAGAATAAGCGTGCAACAGAAAATGAAGCGCTCACCTTTGAAGCGTGCTCTCCTCCATACAGCGCGCTGTATCTGGACCGCGCACCATCCGCAGCACCATCCACAACAGACGCGCGGAGGGTGGAGGAGACGCTCCCAGTCACAATTAACACGCAGTTTCTCGTCGCCAATAAAACCCACCGCGACGGTGACGGCGGCGCTTCCAGCCGCGCGCGACTCCTTCTCCGCTTCCGGCTGGCGGGTCTCTGGTGCCTCCTCCTCGTCCTCCGTCGCGACTCCTCTGGACTGACAGCGCGTGTCACGGCTGATGGCGCCCCAGACCGGAAGTCCCTCTCCGGTTCTCCTTGCACCAAGCCCAGGTCCACCCGGAGCGCCGCCCGACTCGTTCACACGCAGCGCCCCTAACACGTTTTCATGCCCCGTTGTGCGGGAGTCCCCAAAGAAAGGCTGCCATCCAAATGAGGCGGCTTCGTTTCTTGCTTATTCTCTGGCAGCCATCAAACCCCCCCCCGTTTCCCCCCCTTGCCCCACCGATACCCCCGCCGTTACCCCCCCGTTACCCCCCCGTTTCTTCTAAGGTTGATGAAGAGCGTACACAGGTCAACATAAAATCTACATTCTCCACGCCGAACAGAAAGCCCCACCAGTACGCAGTATTACTGCTTACTTCAGGTACTACTCGGAATGCCCCACCAATATGCAGTATTACTGCTGACTTCAGGTACTACTCGGAATGCCCCATCAGTACGCAGTATTACTGCTTACTTCAGGTACTACTCGAAATGCCCAATCAGTACGCAGTATTACTGCTTACTTCAGGTACTACTCGGAATGCCCCATCAGTACGCAGTATTACTGCTGACTTCAGGTACTACTCGGAATGCCCCATCAGTACGCAGTATTACTACTGACTTCAGGTACTACTCGGAATGCCCCATCAGTACGCAGTATTACTGCTTACTTCAGGTACTACTCGGAATGCCCCATCAGTACGCAGTATTACTGCTGACTTCAGGTACTACTCGGAATGCCCCATCAGTACGCAGTCTTACTGCTGACTTCAGGTACTACTCGGAATGCCCCATCAGTACTCAGTATTACTGCTGACTTCAGGTACTACTCGGAATGCCCCATCAGTACGCAGTATTACTGCTTACTTCAGGTACTACTCGGAATGCCCCATCAGTACGCAGTATTACTGCTGACTTCAGGTACTACTCGGAATGCCCCATCAGTACGCAGTATTATTGCTTACATCAGGTACTACTCGGAATGCCCCATCAGTACGCAGTATTACTGCTTACTTCAGGTACTACTCGGAATGCCCCATCAGTACGCAGTATTACTGCTGACTTCAGGTACTACTCGGAATGCCCCATCAGTACGCAGTATTACTGCTTACTTCAGGTACTACTCGGAATGCCCCATCAGTACGCAGTATTACTGCTGACTTCAGGTACTACTCGGAATGCCCCATCAGTACGCAGTATTACTGCTTACTTCAGGTACTACTCGGAATGCCCCATCAGTACGCAGTATTACTGCTTACTTCAGGTACTACTCGGAATGCCCCATCAGTACGCAGTATTACTGCTGACTTCAGGTACTTCTCGGAATGCCCCATCAGTACGCAGTATTACTGCTGACTTCAGGTACTTCTCGGAATGCCCCATCAGTACGCAGTATTACTGCTTACTTCAGGTATTACTCGGAATGCCCCATCAGTACGCAGTATTACTGCTTACTTCAGGTACTACTCGGAATGCCCCATCAGTATGCAGTATTACTGCTGACTTCAGGTACTACTCGGAATGCCCCATCAGTATGCAGTATTACTGCTGACTTCAGGTACTACTCGGAATGCCCCATCAGTACGCAGTATTGCTGCTTACTTCAGGTACTACTCGGAATGCCCCATCAGTATGCAGTATTACTGCTTACTTCAGGTACTACTCGGAATGCCCCATCAGTATGCAGTGCGGTCGCATGGCATTGTGTAACTGAGTGTGTGAGCAGTCAGGAGCCTCTTCGTCCCAGCAGAATGTCCCTACAGTTCGTACTTCCGTTACTTCACAGTAGTAACTGAAATTTTCTGCTGTTCTTACTTCTACAGTTCTTAATTCAGCTTTTAATTCGGTTTTTAATTCTTAATTCAGTTCTTAATTCTTAGTTCAGTTCTTAATTCTTACTTCAGTTCTTAATTCAGCTCTTAATTGTACAGTTCTTACTTCCGTTACTTCACTGTAGTAACTGAGTACTTCACTGAAGTAAGTTACAGTTACTTCAGGTAGTCGGAATCTCCCTGCAGTTCTTACTTCCGTTGCTTCACTGTAGTAACTGAGTACTTCACTGAAGTAAGTTACAGTTACTTCAGGTACTCGGAATGTCCCTGCAGTTCTTACTTCCATTACTTTACTGTAGTAACTGAGTACTTCACTGAAGTAAGTTAGTTACTTCAGGTAGTCGGAATGTCCCTGCAGTTCTTACTTCCGTTACTTCACTGTAGTAACTGAGTACTTCACTGAAGTAAGTTACAGTTAGTTCAGGTAGTCGGAATGTCCCTGCAGTTCTTACTTCACTGTAGTAACTGAGTACTTCACTGAAGTAAGTTACAGTTACTTCAGGTAGTCGGAATGTCCCTGCAGCCCGGTCATCACTTCCATGGCATTGTGTAGGTGGCACGGTGTGAGCTGTTAGCAGCCTCCTCGTCCAAGCAGAAAGAAGCAAGACGTGTTTTTCCCGTTTTTCCCGCAATTGTTAGTGTTTTTTGTAGCGCTAGCTACGGAAAGCTAGTTACGGTATATTTGAAATACACAACCTTTAACTTCCACCCACCCATTATCCGAACCGCTTATCCTGCTGCCTGGGTGCGCGGATGCTGGAGCCTATCCCAGCAGTCACTGGGCGGCAGGCGGGGGGACACCCTGGGCAGGCCGCCAGGCCATCACATAGGGGGGGTCGATACACAACACACACACACCCACAAACCTAGGGACAACTTAGTACGGCCGAGTCACCTGACCTACATGTGTTTGGACTGTGGGAGGAAACCGGAGCACCCGGAGGAAACCCACGCAGACACGGGGAGAACATGCAAACTCCACACAGAGGACGACCCGGGACGACCCCCAAGGTTGGACTACCCCGGGGCTCGAACCCAGGACCTTCTGGCTATGAGGCGACCGCGCTAACCACTGTGCCGCAAGCTCTAACTTGTGGGTTTAAATGTTTGTTTGAGTGCTGTGTCATGGAGATGGCCGGCCAGAGGAAAACGTTCTACAACAATATGGCGGACAACGAGTGCGGGGACTGGCAGCCATTTCATGATACAACATGTTTTTAGCATAACGTGTGACACCTTTGCTTTGCTGTAAATTATAGAGCTTAGGCTAAACAGACAAAACGAACGCGCCAAAGTGTTTCCGCTGTTGGCAAAGTCACTTCCGGTTGGATGTGTCAGTACGTCTTGTGTAACGTACGTAGTACATAACGAATTCTACAGTTAACTAGCTTTCCATAGCTAACGCTACAGTAAACAACTAACAAGCACGGGAACATCTCCGAAAAACACGTCTTGCTTCATTCTGCTTGCACGAAGAGGCTCCTGACTGCTCACACACGCACTTACACACGCACTTACACACTCACTCACACACTCACACACGCACTTACACACGCACTTACACACTCACACACTCACTTACACACTCACTCACTTACACACGCACTTACACACTCACTCGCACACTCACACACGCACTTACACACGCACTTACACACTCACACACTCACTTACACACTCACATACTCTCACTTACACACGCACTTACACACTCACTCACACACGCACTTACACACTCACTCACTTACACACGCACTTACACATGCACTTACACACTCACTCACTTGCAAACGCACTTACACACTCACTCGCACACTCACTTACACACTCACTTACACACACACTTATACACTCACTCACACACTTACACACGCACTTACACACTCACACACTCACTTACACACTCACTCACACACGCACTCACACACTCATCATCATCATCATCATCGGCGGTCACTCGGGGTCGAGTATGACTGTCCTCCTTCTTGGTCCTTGTGGGTCTTCAGGTGGGCGAAGAGGCCGATCCTGGAGCCGCATAATTTGGTGCAGTGTGGGCAGGGGTGGGCGGTGGTAATCGTGGGATTGGTTTGGGCCTTTTTGGTGGAAACTCCCTCCTTTCGGAGTCTGTGCCTGTCTTCTGCAGCACGTCGGAGATCATTATTATAAAGTGCAGCTCCTTCCCGGACAAGTTTTCTCCAGGTCGCCCTGTTGGTTGCTGTGTCTTCCCAGGTCTTAGGGTCTATCGGGCATTTTTTGATGTTATCCTTATACCTTTTCTTTTGACCACCCGGGGCACGTTGTCCTGTGAGGAGCTGGGAGTATAGGACTTGTTTTGGAAGGTGAGAGTCAGGCATACGGATGACATGGCCAGTCCATCTGAGCTGGTGTTGGGCGATGGTGGCAGTGATAGCAGGATTGTTAGCCTCCTCCAGGACGCTGGTGTTGGTGCGTCTATCTTCCCAGGTGATCTTGAGGATCTTTCGGAGGCACCTCTGATGATGTGCCTCTAGTGCCTTCAGGTGCATGCTGTATGTGGTCCAGGATTCTGATCCATACAGTAGGGTGGGCAACGCTACCGCTTTGTAGACCATAATTTTCGTTCTGGCCTGGAGGTCGCAGTTTTCAAAGACCCTTTTCCTCAGTCTTGAGAAAACCCCACTGGCATAGCTGAGGCGGTGGTGTATTTCCTCATCAATATTAGCTTTGGATGATAGGAGGCTTCCGAGGTATGTAAAGTGGTCCACATTTTCCAGTCTGGTTTTGTCAACATAGATAGTTGGGGGTGGAGCAGGGTTATTTGTGTTGGGTGGTGGCTGGTAGAGGATCTGGGTCTTTTTTAAGTTAAGGGCCAGACCAAGCTGCTTGTATGCCCTGGAAAAAGCATCCAGAGTGCACTGTAGGTCCTCTTCTGAATGGGCCACAAGGGCATTGTCATCGGCATACTGCAACTCCATGATGGATATGGTGGTGGTTCTGCTTTTAGCCCTGAATCTGTTGATGTTCAGGAGTTGTCCGTCGGTTCTGTACATGATTCTGACTCCTTGTGGCAGGTGTTTACCCATAAGATGGAGGATAGCAGAAATGAAAATGGAGAACAGGGTAGGAGCAATGACACAGCCCTGCTTGACTCCAGTGTGAACCCTGAAGGGTTCCGTTTCATCTCCACTGCCACTGAGTGCTGTGGCTGACATATTGTCATGCAGTAGTCTCAGTATCCGGATGTATTTGTCCGGGCAGCCAATTTTTGCCAGAACCAGCCACAGAGCCTGACGGTTCACAGAGTCAAAGGCTTTGGTGAGGTCTATGAAGGCCATGTATAGTGGTTGATTTTGTTCCTGGCATTTTTCCTGTAGTTGGCGAGCAGTGAAAACCATGTCCATGATACTTCTAGTTGGGCGAAATCCACTCTGAGACTCAGGGAGAATGTTTTCTGACAGGGGGAGGAGTCTATTAGCCAAAACCTGGGCGAGAGTTTTACCAGTGGTGGATAGGAGGGAAATGCCATGGTAATTTCTGCAGTCGGCCTTGTCTCCCTTCTTAAAGATGGAGACAATGAGGGCATCCCTAAGTTGTGCAGGGATTTCCTCCTTTTCCCATATTTTGAGGAGCATGGCGTGGATGTGACTAAGGAGAACTGGCCCACCGTCCTTCAGGATTTCTGCTGGGATGCCGTCAGGTCCAGTGGCCTTGTTGTTCTTCATCTTCCTTATGGCATCCTGCACCTCATTCCGACTGGGTAGTGCTCCCATATTCTCATTGATGGGTTGTTGAGGGAGTTGGTCAAGGGCCTCCATCTCAGTAGTTGTGTCCCTGTTCAATAGCTCCTCATAATGCTCTTTCCATTTGTTGGTAATTGACTCATTGTCTTTCAGCAGCATTAGCCCATCTTTGGAGTGAAGGGGGGCTAGGCAACGGTGGCTGGAGCCATATACCGCACTTGTGGCATCGAAAAAAACCTCTGGTATCCCCACAGTCAGCAAGCTGCTGGATTTCCAGAGCCTTCCTTGTCCACCACTGGTTCTTCAGTTGCCTAACCCGAGATTGAACAGCTGCCTTTGCTATGGCATGTGCTACTCTTTTAGCCTTGCAGCTGATGTCATTTTGCCAGGCAATGAAGGTTTGCCGCTTGATGTCAATGAGCTGTTGGATTTCGTTGTCATTCTCATCGTACCAGTCTTGATGTTTCCGGGTTTTGTAACCAAGAGTGCTTTTGCTTTTGCAGGAGTTCATGGTGATAGACGTAAGCAGGTCCCAGTGTGTATCAATATCTTCTGGGTATTGCTTGGGCAGAGAAGCGCTGAGAGTAGCCTGGAGCTGTTCTCGAAAGGTAGTGTCACCCAGCCGTTCGATGTTGAGCTTTGGCTGGCACTGTCTTTTTTGCACCCTTCTACTCACACACTCACAAACTCACTTACACAATCACTCACACACTCACTTACACACTCATACACTCACTTACACACTCACTTACACACTCATACACTCACTTACACAATCACTCACACACTCACTTACAAACTCACACACTCACTTACAAACTCACACGCTCACTCACACACTCACTCACACACTCACTTACACACTCACTTGCACACTCACACACTCACTATCACACTCACTCACACACTCACTTACACACTCACACGCACTTGCACACTCACTCACACACTCACACACTCACTCACACACTTACACACTCACACACTCACTCACACAACACACTCACACACTCACTCACACACTCACTCACACACGCACCTACACACTCACACACTCACTTACACACTCACTTACACACTCACTTACACACTCACACACTCACTCACACATTCACTTACACACTCACTCACTCACTCACACACGCACTTACACACTCACACAATCACTTACACACTCACTCACATACGCACTTACACACTCACACACTCACTCACACACTCACTTACACACTCACTCACACACTCACTTCTGGGTATTTCTTGGGCAGAGCAGTGCTGAGAGTAGCCTGGAGCTGTTCTCGAAAGGTGGTGTCACCCAGCTGTTCGATGTTGAGCTTTGGCTGGCACTGTCTTTTTTGCACCCTTCCACTCACACACTCACACACTCACTTACACAATCACTCACACACTCACTTACACACTCACTCACTCACACACTCACTCACACACTCATTCAAACACTCACTCACACACTCACTTACACACTCACACACTCACTCACACACTCATTCAAACACTCACACACACACTCACTCACACACTCGCTTACACACTCACTCACACAATCACTCACTCACTCACACACTCACTCACACATTCACTTACACACTCACTCACTCACTCACACACGCACTTACACACTCACACAATCACTTACACACTCACTCACATACGCACTTACACACTCACACACTCACTCACACACTCACTTACACACTCACTCACACACTCACTTCTGGGTATTGCTTGGGCAGAGCAGTGCTGAGAGTAGCCTGGAGCTGTTCTCGAAAGGTGGTGTCACCCAGCTCTTCGATGTTGAGCTTTGGCTGGCACTGTCTTTTTTGCACCCTTCCACTCACTCACACACTCACTCACACATTCACTTACACACTCACTCACTCACTCACACACGCACTTACACACTCACACAATCACTTACACACTCACACACACACTCACTCACACACTCACTTACACAATCACTCACACACTCACTTACACACTCACTCACTGACACACTCACTCACTCACTTACACACTCACTCACTCACACACTCACACACTCACTTACACACTCACTCACTGACACACTCACTCACTCACTCACTCACTCACTCACTCACTCACTCACTTACACAATCACTCACTGACAAACTCACTCACTCACTTACACACGCACTAACACACTCACACACGCACTTACACACTCACACACTCACTTACGCACTCACTCACACACTCACTCACTCACCTACACACTCAATCACTCACACACTCACTCACTCACTTACACAATCACTCACTCACACACTCACTCACTCATTTACACACTCACTCACTCACTCACTTACACACTCACTCACAAGCTCACTCACTCACTTACACATTCACTCACACACTCACTTACACACTCACTTACAAACTCACACGCTCACTCACACACTCACTCACACACTCACTCACACATTTACACACTCACACACCCACTCAAACACTCACTCACTCAAACACTCACTTACAAACTCACACGCTCACTCAAACACTCACTCACACACTCACTCACACATTTACACACTCACACATTTACACACTCACTCACAAACTCACTCACTCACTCACTCACTCACTCACTCACTCACTCACACACTCACTCACTCAAACACTCACACACTCACTTACACACTCACTTACACACTCACTCACACACTCACACACACTCACACACTCACACACTCACTCACACAATCACTTACACACTCACTCACATACGCACTTACACTCTCACACACTCACTCACACACTCACTTACACACTCACTCACACACTCACTTCTGGGTATTGCTTGGGCAGAGCAGCGCTGAGAGTAGCCTGGAGCTGTTCTCGAAAGGTGGCGTCACCCAGCTGTTCGATGTTGAGCTTTGGCTGGCACTGTCTTTTTTGCACCCTTCTACTCACACACTCACACACAGTCACTTACACAATCACTCACACACTCAGTTACACACGCACTCACTCACTTACACACTCACTCACTCACTTACACACTCACTTACAAACTCACACAATCACTCACACACTCAAACACTCACTTACACACACACTCACACACTCACTCACATATGCACTTACACACTCACACACTCACTCACACACGCACTTACACACACACACTCACTCAGTCACTCAAACACTCACTTACACACTCACTCACACACTCACTTACACAATCACTTACACACTCACTAACACACTCACTAACACAATCACTCAATCACTTACACACTCATTCACATACGCACTTACACACTCACACACTCACTCACTCACACAATCACTTACACACGCACTTACACACTCACACACTCACTCACACAATCACTTACTCACACACTCACACACTCACACAATCACTCACACACTCACTTACACACGCACTCACACACTCACTTACACACTCACACACTCACTCACACACGCACTTACACACACACACTCACTCAGTCACTCAAACACTCACTTACACACTCACACACTCACTCACTCACTTACACACTCACTTACACACTCACTTACACACTCACTCACACACTCACTTACACACTCACTTACACACTCACACACTCACTCACATACGCACTTACACACTCACACACTCATTCACACAATCAGTTACTCACACACTCACACACTCACTTACACAATCACTCACACACTCACTTACACACTCACTCACTTACACACCCACTCACACACTCACACACTCACTCACACACGCACTTACACACACACACTCACTCAGTCACTCAAACACTCACTTACACACTCACACACTCACTCACTCACTTACACACTCACTCACACACTCACTTACACAATCACTTACACACTCACACACTCACTCACATACGCACTTACACACTCACACACTCATTCACACAATCAGTTACTCACACACTCACACACTCACTTACACAATCACTCACACACTCACTTACACACTCACTCACTTACACACCCACTCACACACTCACACACTCACTCACTCACTCACACACTCACTTACACACTCACTCACACACTCACTCACACACTCACACATTCACTCACTTACACACTCACTCACATATGCACTTACACACTCACACACTCACTCACACACGCACTTACACACTCACTAACACACTCACTCAATCACTTACACACTCACTCACATACGCACTTACACACTCACACACTCACTCACACAATCACTTACACACGCACTTACACACTCACACACTCACTCACATACGCACTTACACACTCACACACTCACTCACACAATCACTTACTCACACACTCACACACTCACTTACACAATCACTCACACACTCACTTACACACTCACTCACACACTCACACACACACTCACTCACTCACTTACACATTCACACACTCACTCACTCACTCAAACACTCACTTACACACACACTCACACACTCACTCACTTACACACTCACTCACACACGCACTTATACACTCACTCACGCACGCACTTACACACTCACTCACACACTCACACACTCACTCAAACACTCACTTACACACTCACTCACATAGGCACTTACACACTCACACACTCACTCACACAATCACTTAACCACGCACTTACACACTCACACACTCACTCACACACTCACTTACACACTCACACGCTCGCACACTCATTCACACACTCACTCACACACTCACACGCTCACACACTCACTCACACACTCACTCACACATTTACACACTCACACACTCACTCACACACTCACACACTCACACACTCACACACTCACTTACACACTCACACACTCACTCACACACTCACACACTCACTCGCTCACTCACACACTCACTCACACACTCACACACTCACGCACACACTCACACACTCACTCACACACTCACACACTCACTCACTCACACATTTACACACTCACACACTCACTCACACACTCACTCACACACTCACTCATTCAAACACTCACTTACACACTCACTCACACATTCACTTACACACTCACACACTCACTCACACACTCATTCAAACACTCACACACACACTCACTCACACACTCGCTTACACACTCACTCACACAATCACTCACTCACTCACACACTCACTCACTCACTCACTTACACACTCACTCACATACGCACTTACACACTCACACCCTCACTCACACATTCACTCACACACTCACTCACACACTCACTTACACACTCACTTACACACTCACTCACACACGCACTTACAAACTCACACTCACACACTCACTTACACACTCACACACTCACTCACTCACTCACTCATACACTCACTCACTCAAACACTCACTTACACACACACTCACACACGCACTCACACACTCACACACTCACTCACTCACTTACACACTCACTCACTCACACACGCGCTTACAAACTCACACACTCACACACTCACACACACACACTCACTCACACACTCACTTGCACAGTCACTCACACACTCACTCACACACGCACTTACAAACCCACGCTCACACACTCACTTACACACTCACACACTCACACACTCACTCACTCACTTGCACACTCACTCACACACTCACACACTCACTCACTCACTTACACACTCACTCACACACTCACTCACTCACTCACTCACTCACTTACTTGCAAAACTCACTCGCACACGCAGTTGTTACCAAGGAACAAGTACTGAAATCGGGAACGAAACAAGTAGATCCTGAATAGATTTGAATCAAGTTCTATATAGGTCATAATGATGTTAGTCAAGAATTTACTGTTAGATACCATTCAATGAACGAGTACCAAATGATTGGTTTCTGGATATTTGTGAATCTGCGCAACGACCACTTAATGGATCATTCCTGATTAACTCTGACTCGTGAGCTAAATGGCATGTAAGCAATAACAAATCATGCCTTCTGTATTAACTTTATATTAGTTACTCTTTTTGTGTCCCCTCGAGTCAAGTCACAATTATTTATAGAGAACATGTCCATATATCCAATTGTGTGTGTGTGGGCCATGTGATGGCCTGGCGGCCTGTCCAGGGAGTCTCCCCGCCTGCCGCCCAGTGACTGCTGGGATAGGCTCCAGCATCCCCGCCACCCTGAGAGCAGGAGAAGCGGTTCGGATAGGGGATGGATGGATTTAAAAACAGCCCACGTTGACCAAAGTGCTGTACAGACCACAGCAGGTGGCTAAAACACAAATACAACAAAACACTGACACAGACAACCAGGCACATAGCTGCTGGGAGGAGCGACTAAACAACACATGGACAGTAGGTACAACCCAGAGATCAGCCACATCAGCAGGATTCAAACGCTAGAGAATAAAAGTGAGTTTTGAGACGGGACTTAGAGGAGTGGATGGAGGGGCCAGATCTTATGGGGTGGGGGGGGGTGTTCCACAGTCTAGGGGCTGCAACCACGAAGGCCCGGTCACCCCTGACAATAGGTTTAGATGGCAGGACAGCCCGGAGTCCCAAGTCAGGTGACCTGAGGGACGTGGAGGTGGACTAGAGGATTAGAAGGTCTGCATTAAAGGAGGGGCCAGCCCATTTAAGGCAACAGGAGAACCTTAAAACCAATTCCGAACCGCACAGGCGGCCAGTGGAGAGAGGCAAGCCAGTAAGTGCATCATATTCATCTGAATCACCTGAATCATGTTTCTCATGTTTTATTTAGTGAAAATGTGACTTTCGATGAAAATAGAAAATAACTGCGTAATGTGTCGAATAAAATTACCTTTTTTAAAAAATAATTTCATCAAGGTTCCATATCGTTAGCCTCATAGGATAAATGCCTAAGTCATTTTTTACGATTTTCGGATAATAAGAAAAAACGCATTTTCATATCCACTGAGTACATTTACACTAGGCCTACAGTAAATCAAAGAAATATTAATTATCTTACCAGATAAGGAAAGAGAGAAAGCCGAGCACCAGGAGCCTTTCTTGTATGCAACTTTTTTCTTTATTTTTTTCAACGTAAAAATGCTCAAGTCACACGAGTGACTTAGGCAGATTGTCATTTTTGAATGTAAAAAATGTTCTGATTGGCTTAGGACATAGGCACTAATCCAGGGTGATGCAGCAGCTTGAGGAGAACACATGTAGGCAGAAATCTCAATTTGGCCAAAAAATGACTCAGGCATTTATCCTATGAGGCTAACGATATGTTCCTTGATCTGATGTTCCCTGCCTAAAAAACTGACAGCTGGCAAAAAAAATAAAATAAAAAACCAACTGAACAAAGGTGAGGTTAATTTGATGTTATTTTCTTATCTGAGCTTAGCCAGACAACAGTATAACCAGCAGCGACTGTTTTTGGCCATAAATAATGTCGCTGTGCCGTGTTGGCAGCCAGCAACAGAGTGAAGCGGTCCTGCTGACGTGGACTTAGCTGGTGCAGCAAGGCTTCATTGACAGGAAGGTCTTGTTGGCTCAACATGAATTAACATTCATGCAAAACACGATACTTGCCCCACTTTGCAGAAGGAATGAGAATGAGGGCAGAGAAAAGGCTAAGACACTCACAGCTCATCTTACCTAAAAGGAAAGCTAGGATGAGGGCAGACGGAACACAGGTTGGTAGGAGACCAACACAGACAAAAGGGTTAAAAGAAGCAAACACTGAACCAGCTCACATTTAAATTAGCTTTCACATGAGGCTGGTCAAACATACTTCAGCTTTGTCTGTGAATGTTCTCATTCATCCAGGTCATGGTTATCCAAAGGAGTTGAATCGAGTGCAACTGGACTTGGTATATATCCGTGAAGACGTTTCGCCTCTCATCCAAGAGGTTTCATCAGTTCGTGCCTTTCTGACTAGACCAAGCTAGTCTAGACCAAGCTAGTCCAGACTAGCTTGGTCCGGACTCTTTCTAGTCCAGACTAGCTTGGTCTAGTCAGAAAGGCACGAACTGATGAAGCCTCTTGGATGAGAGGCGAAACGTCTTCACGGATATATACCAAGTCCAGTTGCACTTGATTCAATTCCTCTGGATACTTCTGCTTTGTATACAACTACTACTACTACTACTACTACTTCTCTCCCACTGCCTCTGGACATGCCTTCCCCCTCTCCTTCACCCAACAGTAGCATAGGTTCCACCGGCACCCTGCTGGCCAGCAGTACTGGTGGTGCTCGTTGGTAACCTGGGCCCCGACCGATCCGGTATGGAAATGTGATTTATGAGCCACATATTTGATTTGGCAAAATCAAAAAAATGGTGACAGGAATGGGCGCAGGTCCATGAATCCTGGGATGGCATCCAGCGCTTTACCTGTGCCCCCGTCCATAGGGTTAGTGGGTGTGTCAGGAAGGGCATCCCATGTAAAATGTTGCCAAATCATTATGCGGATTGACAAGACCATACCGAATCAGTCAAGGCCCGGGTTAACAATGGCCGCCATTGGTGCTGCACCCCCACAGGGTACCGATGGAACCTATCAAATCTGCTGTGGTGACCCCCGAGGAACAAGAAACAAGAAGAAGAAGACGAAGAATATTTGATTTGGCAAAGGTTTTACGCCGGATGCCCTTCCTGATGCAACCCGCCCCATTTATCCGGGCTTGGGACCGGCACTAAGAATGCACTGGCTTGTGCGCCCTCAGTGGCTGGGTTAAGCTTTGCATACAAAACCCGTCTTCTTTACATTTAGCCGTTGTTAAAGCTATCATCTAACAGCAACATTGGTTCAGCTTTTCATTTAGAATGAGTCTAAGTTCTGCCTCAGGAGGACACGAATTCAGCCCGGCATCCACTTCTCCAAGGTAGCATTGAGTACAACTCAATGTTCCCTCAAGCAAGTGTCATACAGCGATACCAGCCTTGGCCAGTATCTTTATAAAATACTTACTCACAGAGGTACTTGTAAGATACTTAGTACTTATAAGTTAAGGGCTGAAGCACAGATATAACATTTATTTGCAATTTTCCATGAAGTAGTTTTAGAGAGATGTGCATGCCTGTGGTGCGCTGTCTGCCATAGGCCCTGTAATATGTGTACAAGTTGTGTTTACGCTGAGGAACAATAAACATGGACTTTAGAATTTTATATCCGGACTCGTATCATGTTTCCTCTTTCTATTAAATTGTGGAATGCTGGAAGTGTGCTAAATAATTAATGATCAGAGGCTGGAGATCAAGTTGCTTCTCCCTGACATAGTCCTCACTGGTTCCAAGTGTTGACTTACAGGTTCACTACGTATATCTGCCAAGCCCCTAAGAAATGGTGATAGCATTTGTTTTAGTTACAACTCTCGCTGGCCCTGCCATCTGACAATGTTTTAAGGTTCAATACTCATTCAACAGTTTGTGGTTACCTGAACGTTATAGGTTTGATTGGTCCTTGGTGATTGGTACTGAGAAGTCCTCCACTTCCGGTGTGGGAAGATGGCTGTGCGAACTTAGGTTTGTGGCAGCCTCACCCAGTACCGTCCATGCAGTGTCTTTGTCCACATCTGCATCTAAGTTTATGTTTTAGTTTGATGGCTGGGAGAGCTGGCACTGGATCAACTTGGAGAGCTTGGTCTGCAGCATCCGGCGGGCCCAGGGACCACGGCCCTGCTTGGAGCTGCACCCGAGGAGGATACACCGAGGGCGGTCTGACAGGACGCGGGACGCAGGCTAAGCTAACTGCTAGCCCATGCAGACCGGCAATTCCGATAACACCGAGGGCAGTCTGGCGGCGGCCTCGCCTAATGTAACTGTGTTTTTAGTGTCGTCGTGTGGCGTGTGGGGAGGTGTGTCGAAGGTGTCTGGCTGGGAGAGCTGGCGTTGGATCAGCTGGGGCAGCCTGGTCTGCTGCGTCCTGTGGGCCCGGGGACCACGGCCCTGCTTGGAGCTGCGCCCGTGGAGGAAACACCGAGGGCGGTCTGACAGGATGCGGAACGCAGGCTAAGCTAATTGCTAGCCCATGCAGACCGACAATCAACCTGACGTTCACTCTATTGGACAGTGAATTCTTCTTTCTTTTTTTTGTTGTTGGATATGTTGGATATATGTGTTCTTGTAGTTTGGATGTGTGTTTTTGTCTCTGTGTTGCACTGCTGTGAGCTGGGGGAAATTATATTTTGTTTCATTTCATGTGCACAGGTGCATGGAATGAAATGACAAATAAATGTTCCTGATCCCTGATCCCTGATCCTATGTGCAACATAAGTTTATATCTTGCCAACCAAGAAGGTATATTGTCAGGTGCCATGAACACTTTTATTTCTTAAAGCTGCTCGTGATCAGTTAAGATCTGCAGTACTGGCCTCTGTGTGCATTGATGATCAGTTAAGGTCAGCAGTACTGGCCTCTGTGTGCATTCATGATCAGTTAAGGTCCGCAGTACTGGCCTCTGTGTGCATTCATGATCATTTAAGGTCCGCAGTACTGGCCTCTGTGTGCATTCATGATCAGTTAAGATCCGCAGTACTGGTCTCTGTGTGCATTCATGATCAGTTAAGATCCGCAGTACTGGTCTTTGGGTGCCCTCATGATCAGTTAAGATCCGCAGTACTGGTCTCTGGGTGCCCTCATGATCAGTTAAGATCCGCAGTACTGGTCTCTGGGTGCCCTCATGATCAGTTAAGATCCGCAGTACTGGCCTCTGGGTGCCCTCATGATCAGTTAAGATCCGCAGTACTGGCCTCTGGGTGCCCTCATGATCAGTTAAGATCTGCAGTACTGGCCTCCGGGTGCCCCCCTGTTAAGAATGCAACCTTTTTGCTACCGTCATGAAATATTTTAGATGCTATACTGTGAATTATGGTGCTATAATGGCTATTATGAAACTAATTACTACTCTAAAGCCTGCTTCTATGGAAGATAAATATTCATCGCTTCAGGGCAAAAAACTGAAGGAAAGTTGTGTAGCCCACCCCCCACACACACACCAACAACCCCCCACACACACAAACACACCAACAACCCCCCCCCCACACACACACACACAAAGTCAGGCACCCATGACTGAGTGGTTCCTAAATGCTAACTAATGGTAATGCAGTAATTTTTCCGCTTCCGGTGTGGGAAGATGGCGGCGTTTGTGGCGGCCGCCAGTGTCTTTGTCCAGGTCTGCGTCTGAGTTTGTCTTCGTTCGATGGCTGGGAGAGCTTGGTCTGTGCGTCCTGTGGGCCCAGGGACCACGGCTCTGCCTGGAGCTGTGCCTGAAGAGGTAACATGCAGACTGGCAGGTCCGATGACACCGAGGGCGGTCTGGCGGTGGCCTCGCCTAGCCTTGACTGTGTTTTCAGTGTGGAGTGTGGGGAGGTGTGTCGACGGCGTCTGGCTGGGAGAGCTGCATTGGATCGGCTGAGGGAGCCTGGTCTGCTGCGTGCGGTGGGCCTAAGGACCACGGCCCTGACAGGAGCTGCACCCGTAGAGGAAACACAGAGGGCAGTCTGACAGGACGTGGAAGCGGGACAGGCTCAGCTAACTGCTAGCCCATGCTGACCGGCAGTTCCGACAGTCATCCTGGCTGGCGTTGGTTCTCTGGACAGGGAATTTTTTTCTTTCTTTCTTTCTTTCTTTCTTTCTTTCTTTCTTTCTTTCTTTCTTTCTTTCTTTCTTTCTTTCTTTCTTTCTTTCTTTCTTTCTTTCTTTCTTTCTTTTGTTGTTGTTATTGTTGTTGTTGTTTAGTTGTTGGTTTGGGTACATGTGTTCTTGTAGTTCTTGTAGTTTGGATGTGTGTTGTTGTCTTTGTGTTGCACTGCTGTGGGCTGGGGGAAATGATGTTTCCTTTCATTTCATGTGCGCAAGTGCGTCAAATGAAATGTGTGAAGTGATTCTGGTTCTGGTTCTGGTTCTGATGAGGTATTGATGTATTCCCAGTAACAACTAAATATGATGCACTGCTTTACTTGAGAGAACAAAACAAAAAGGGGGATGGTAAGGTAAGGTAATCAAAGTGTAATGATGTTTGTATCCCTGCTAACAACTCAGTATGACGCACTACTTCACTTGGGGGGCATAAAAACTAATACAGCGGTAAAAAGGAAGCAATGGTTGGTTATTGGTCCCATGCCATTCAGCCCTGAGTCAGAGTAAATCTGGAATGGTTCGTGAAGTAAGTGGTCTCTATGCAACTTCACAGATATCCAGGACCAAATCATTAGATAATGGTTCATTAATATGATATATAACGGTCCACTCTGACGTCACTTATCATCATCTACTATATAGAACTCCATACAGAGTTATTCAGGCACCACTTGTCAACCATTGTTAATGAACAATTCATTCCTGGTTAATTCACCACTTGTTCCCTGGTGACTACTAGGCTTTTGTGTACAATTAAGTGTTACCAAAATGTGCGTAATAAGCCTGCACATACCACTCTGCATACTACATCAGTATATAGTCACAACAATTCGGCCACAGATTCATTCAGATGTTTAGCTGTACCATTTGTGTAGATTGGGGGGGGGGGGTGTTGCGACTCCTCTTGTGAGCGAGTGTGTATGAGAATATGTGTGCTTATAAGATTTTGTATTTTTTTCCTGATTGGTAAGAAAATTGGTAAAAGATTGCTTATTTTTTTCTGCGCCCCCAGCACCACTACTCTCTCTTGGTCTCTCCTTCGTATTTTACCATGTTCAACGTGCTCAGACCAGCTGGTGTCTGGAGCAGTTTTACTGTCGTCAGTTTGCTCATCCGGGTTGTCGGTTAGCTAACATCATCATTCAGATGAGCTGAAGCTAGCTAAGCTGAAGCAGCGCAACAGCATCCGTTTTACAACATTATTTTCAAGCGTCCAGCCAGGGTGTTGCGTAAATGATGTGTAACTGAAAATCTGCACTCAAGGCCTTGTTTCATTTCCAACCCTGAGACATGAGTACATGTACACACCTGAGACATGAGTGCATTTCCAACCCTGAGACATGAGTACATGTACACACCTGAGACATGAGTACATTTACAACCCTGAGACATGAGTACATGTACACACCTGAGACATGAGTACATTTACAAACCTGAGACATGAGTACATTTACAAACCTGAGACATGAATACATTTACAAACCTGAGAGATGAGTACATTTACAAACCTGAGACATGAGTGCAGTTACAACCTGAGACATGAGTACATTTACAACCTGAGACATGAGTAAATTTACAACCTGAGACATGAGTACATTTACAACCTGAGACATGAGTGCAGTTACAAACCTGAGAGATGAGTACATTTACAAACCTGAGACATGAGTGCAGTTACAACCTGAGACATGAGTACATTTACAACCCTGAGACATGAGTACATGTACACACCTGAGACATGAGTACATTTACAACCCTGAGACATGAGTACATGTACACACCTGAGACATGAGTACATTTACAATATGAGACATGGGTATATGTACACACCTGAGACATGAGTACATTTACAAACCTGAGACATGAGTAAATTTACAACCTGAGACATGAGTACATGTACACACCTGAGACGTGAGTACATGTACACACCTGAGACATGAGTACATTTAAAAACCTGAGACATGAGTACATTTACAACCTGAGACATGAGTACATGTACAACCTCGGACATGAGTACATTTACAACCTTAGACGCGAGTACATTTACAATCTCAGACATGAGACATGAGTACATTTACAATCTGAGACACGAGTACATTTACAATATGAGACATGAGTACATATACAAAGCTGAGACATGAGACGTGAGTACATTTACAACCTGAGACACGAGTACATTTACAACCTGAGACATGAGTGCATTTACACACCTGAGACATGAGTACATTTACAACCTCAGACATGAGACATGAGTACATTTACAATCTGAGACACGAGTACATTTACAATCTGAGACACGAGTACATTTACAAACCTGAGAGATGAGTACATTTACAAACCTGAGACATGAGTGCAGTTACAACCTGAGACAGGAGTACATTTACAACCTGAGACATAAGTGCAGTTACAACCTGAGACATGAGTACATTTACAACCTGAGACATGAGTGCAGTTACAAACCTGAGAGATGAGTACATTTACAAACCTGAGACATGAGTAAATTTACATCCTGAGACATGAGTACATGTACACACCTGAGACGTGAGTACATGTACACACCTGAAACATGAGTACATTTAAAAACCTCAGACATGAGTACATTTACAACCTGAGACATGAGTACATGTACACACCTGAGACATGAGTACATTTACAACCTCGGACATGAGTACATTTACAACCTTAGACGCGAGTACATTTACAACCTCAGACATGAGACATGAGTACATTTACAATCTGAGACACGAGTACATTTACAATATGAGACATGAGTACATATACAAAGCTGAGACATGAGACGTGAGTACATTTACAACCTGAGACACGAGTACATTTACAACCTGAGACATGAGTGCATTTACACACCTGAGACATGAGTACATTTACAACCTGAGACATGAGTACATTTACAAACCTGAGACATGAGTACATTTACAAACCTGAGACATGAGTACATTTACAAACCTGAGAGATGAGTACATTTACAAACCTGAGACATGAGTACATTTACAAACCTGAGACATGAGTGCACTTACAACCTGAGACATGAGTACATTTACAAACCTGAGACATGAGTGCAGTTACAATCTGAGACACGAGTACATTTACAATATGAGACATGAGTACATATACAAAGCTGAGACATGAGACGTGAGTACATTTACAACCTGAGACACGAGTACATTTACAACCTGAGACATGAGTACATTTACAAACCTGAGACATGAGTACATTTACAAACCTGAGACATGAGTACATTTACAAACCTGAGAGATGAGTACATTTACAAACCTGAGACATGAGTACATTTACAAACGTGAGACATGAGTGCAGTTACAACCTGAGACATGAGTACATTTACAAACCTGAGACATGAGTGCAGTTACAACCTGAGACATGAGTGCATGTACACACCTGAGACATGAGTACATTTACACACCTGAGACATGAGTACATTTACACACCTGAGAGATGAGTACATTTACAAACCTGAGAGATGAGTACATTTACAAACCTGAGAGATGAGTACATTTACAAACCTGAGACATGAGTGCAGTTACAACCTGAGACATGAGTACATTTACAACCTGAGATATGAGTGCAGTTACAAACCTGAGAGATGAGTGCAGTTACAAACCTGAGAGATGAGTACATTTACAAACCTGAGACATGAGTGCAGTTACAACCTGAGACATGAGTACATTTACAACCTGAGATATGAGTGCAGTTACAAACCTGAGAGATGAGTGCATTTACAAACCTGAGACATGAGTGCAGTTACAACCTGAGACATGAGTACATTTACAACCCTGAGACATGAGTACATGTACACACCTGAGACATGAGTACATTTACAACCCTGAGACATGAGTACATGTACACACCTGAGACATGAGTACATTTACAATATGAGACATGGGTATATGTACACACCTGAGACATGAGTACATTTACAAATCTGAGACATGAGTAAATTTACAACCTGAGACATGAGTACATGTACACACCTGAGACATGAGTACATTTAAAAACCTGAGACATGAGTACATTTACAACCTGAGACATGAGTACATGTACACACCTGAGACATGAGTACATTTACAACCTCAGACATGAGTACATTTACAACCTTAGATGCGAGTACATTTACAACCTCAGACATGAGACATGAGTACATTTACAATCTGAGACATGAGTACATTTACAATATGAGACATGAGTACATATACAAACCTGACACATGAGACGTGAGTACATTTACAACCTGAGACATGAGTACATTTACAACCTGAGACATGAGTACATTTACACACCTGAGACATGAGTACATTTACAACCTGAGACATGAGTACATTTACAAACCTGAGACATGAGTATATTTACAAACCTGAGACATGAGTACATTTACAAACCTGAGAGATGAGTACATTTACAAACCTGAGACGTGAGTACATTTACAAACCTGAGACATGAGCGCAGTTACAACCTGAGACATGAGTGCAGTCACAACCTTAGACATGAGTACATTTACAACCTGAGACATGAGTACATTTACAAACCTGAGAGATGAGTACATTTACACACCTGAGAGATGAGTACATTTACAAACCTGAGAGATGAGTACATTTACAAACCTGAGAGATGAGTACATTTACAAACCTGAGAGATGAGTACATTTACAAACCTGAGAGATGAGTACATTTACAAACCTGAGACTTGAGTACATTTACAACCTGAGACATGAGTGCAGTTACAACCTGAGACTTGAGTACATTTACAACCTGAGACTTGAGTACATTTACAACCTAAGACATGAGTACATTTACAACCTGAGACACGTGTTAGAAGTGGTAGCTGCCTTTCCCCCCTCTTCTTTTCTTCCTTAATTGGGCTGGTTTTCATTGAGAAATTATTGGAGGTGTGGTTAAGCAGGGTACATAAGAAGACGTCACCGTGAGGTGCGGGCGCGTCTCCTGGGGTTTAGTAATCGTGGGAGGTTGCCCAAACGCCTCAGGATGCGCCATTTTGAGAACGCGGTGCAGGTTCACACCATTCCAGTTTTGAAGGACTTTGAAGAAAACCATGTCTCGTTTGTTTTTGTGAGGATCCATCCACCATCAACCTAACTGAACTAAACTACCAAGACGGTGTCCTCCACTTACGGAAGCTGAGACCCACGCGGCCGAGGCCTTGTGGGAGGGACCTGCTAACTGCTAGCCCGCTACCTCGGTAAGCTAGCCCACCTCCGCTGTTTCTCTTGTCTTGGAAACCAGTCCTCCTTCTTGTTTTTTCCATCTTTTCTACACACCCCAGGTTAGGACTAGTGCTGCGAGTTCAACCCCTAGACCCGACTAGTTTGTAACACACGGGTGCATTTACAAACCTGAGACACGAGTACGTTTACAAACTTGAGACGTACGTTTACATGCTAGAACGTGATCAGCTCATTAGGAGTTATCAGTTCAGGCCAATATTTTGATTAATGCACGCACGTGGATGCTGGTAATGCAGTTTCTCTAATGACCGCGTCCACGTGCTTCTTACCCTAATTGCTGCATGCTCCTCGGAAATAACATTTTCACTGCTTCCCTCGAGTTCCTCCCCCTTTAGGGCGTGCAAGGGATTTCTCACTTCACTCTAAATGCGGTTTTTGTCACGTATCAGGAAAGAACCCAAAAGCAGACGGGACAACCAGGTAAGGGAAGAATCAAGTCTTTATTGAAGTGACTGATCTCAGGGGTAGAGCAGGAGGTGGCTCAGTGGCAGGCAGGCAGGTAGGCAGAAGTCCATGAAAGGCGACGTTCCAGCGAAGACTGGTCCACAGTGGAGGCCTTTTAAGGGTGATGGCGATCGCTTTGATGTCAAGGGAGAGCGACAATTGCTTTGATGGCCAGCTGGTGTACCGGGGTGAAGGGGGGGGGGTCAGCAGGTGTCAAGGGCGATCGCTTTGATGTCAAGGGCGAGAGGCTGATTGCTTTGATGTCAAGGGGGAGAGAGGCTGTGACGGGGGGGGGGTGTCAGGGGCGATCGCTTTGTCAAGGGTGAGAGGCTGTCTACTACTACTACTACTACTTTTGGCTGCTCCCGTTAGGGGTCGCCACAGCGGATCATCCGTTTCCATTTCTTCCTGTCCTCTGCATCTTCCTCTGTCACACCAGCCACCTGCATGTCTTCCCTCACCACATCCATAAACCTCCTCTTTGGCCTTCCTCTTCTCCTCTTTCCTGGCAGCTCCATATTCAGCATCCTTCTCCCAATATACTCAGCATCTCTCCTCCACACATGTCCAAGCCATCTCAATCTTGCCTCTCTTGCTTTGTCTCCAAACCGTCCAACCTGAGCGGTCCCTCTAATCCTGTCCTTCTTCATTACTCCCAGTGAAAATCTTAGCATCTTCAACTCTGCCAGCTCCGCCTCCTGTCTTTTCGTCAGTGCCACTGTCTCCAAACCATATAACATAGCTGGTCTCACAACCATCTTGTAAACTTTCCCTTTAACTCTTGCTGATACCCTTCTGTCGCGACACACTTCTCCACCCACTCCAACCTGCCTGCACTCTCTTTTTCACCTCTCTACTGCACTCCCCGTTACTTTGGACAGTTGACCCCAAGTATTTAAACTCAAATGCCTTTGTCACCTCCACTCCTTGCATCCTGACCATTCCACTGTCCTCTCTCTCATTCACGCATAGGTGTTCCGTCTTGCTCCTACTGACTTTCATTCCTCTTCTCTCCAGTACATACCTCCACCTCTCCAGGCTCTCCTCAACCTGCACCCTACTCTCGCTACAGATCACAATGTCATCCGCGAACATCATCGTCCATGGAGACTCCTGCCTGATCTTGTCCGTCAACCTGTCATCACCATTGCAAACAAGAGGCTCAGAGCCGATCCTTGATGTAATCCCACCTCCACCTTGAACCCATCTGTCATTCCAACCGCACACCTCACCATCGTCACACTTCCCTCATACGTATCCTGCACCACTCCTACATACTTCTCTGCAACTCCTGACTTCCTCATACAATACCACACCTCCTCTCTCGGCACTCTGTCATAAGCTTTCTCTAAATCTACAAAGACACAATGCAACTCTTTCTGGCCTTCTCTATACTTCTCAATCAACATTCTCAAAGCAAACATCGCATCTGTGGTGCTCTTTCGTGGCATGAAACCATACTGCTGATCGTCACCTCTCCTCTTTACCTAGCTTCTATTACTCTTTCCCAAATCTTCATGCTGTGGCTGATCAACTTTCTACCTCTGTAGTTGTTACAGTTCTGCACATCGCCCTTGTTCTTGAAAATCGGTACCAATATGCTTCTTCTCCACTCCTCAGGCATCCTCTCACTTTCCAGTTTTGTGTTAAACAATCTAGTTAAAAACTCCACTGCCATCTCTCCTAAACATCTCCATGCCTCCACAGGTACGTCATCAGGACCAACTGCCTTTCCATTCTTCATCCTCTTCATAGCTGCCCTCACTTCCTCCTTGCTAATCCGCTGAACTTCCTGATTCACTATCCCTACATCATCCAACCTTCTCTCTCTCTCTCATTTTCTTCATTCATCAGCCCCTCAAAGTATTCCTTCCACCTTCTTAGCACACTCTCCTCGCTTGTCAGCACATTTCCATCTCTATCCTTGATCGCCCTAACTTGCTGCACATCCTTTGCAGCTTGGTCCCTCTGTCTAGCCAATCGGTAAAAGTCCTTTTCTCCTTCCTTAGTGTCTAATCTGTCATACAACTCACCATACGCCTTTTTCCTTTGCCTTTGCCACCTCTCTCTTTGCTTTACGCTGCATCTGCTTGTACTCCTGTCTACTTTCTTCATCTCTCTTACTATCCCACTTCTTCTTTGCCAACCTTTTCCTCTGTATAATTTGCTGTACTTCCTCATTCCACCACCAAGTCTCCTTGTCTTCCTTCCTCTGTCCTGATGACACACCAAGTACCTTCCTAGCTGTCTCCCTCACTATTTCTGCAGTGGTTGTCCAGCCATCTGGCAACTCTTCACTACCACCCAGTGCCTGTCTTAACTCCTGCCTGAACTCCACACAACAGTCTTCCTTCTTCAACTTCCACCATTTGATCTTCGGCTGTGTCTTCACTCGCTTCCTCTTCTTGGTCTCCAAAGTCATCCTACAGACCACCATCCGATGCTGCCTAGCTACGTTCTCCCGTCACCACCTTGCAGTCTCCAATCCCTTTTAGATGGCGCCTTCTACATAAGATATAGTCCACCTGTGTGCACTTTCCTCCACTCTTGTACATCACCCTGTGTTCCTCCCTCTTGAAATATGTATTCACCACAGCCATTTCCATCCTTTTCGCAAAATCGACCACCATCTGTCCTTCCACATTTCTCTTCTTGACTCCATACCTTCCCATCACCTCTGTTCCCTTCACCAACATGTCCATTGAAGTCGGCTCCAATCGCCACTCTCTCCTCCTTGGGTACCCTCTCCACCATGTCGTCCAACTCACTCCAGAATTCTTCTTTTTCATCCATCTCACACCCAACTTGCGGGGCATATGCGCTGATAACATTCAGCAATAAACCTTCAATTTCCAGCTTCATACTCATCACTCTGTCTGACACTCTCTTGACCTCCAGCACGCTCTTGACATACTCTTCCTTCAGAATTACCCCTACCCCATTACTCCTCCCATTCCCACCATGGTAGAGTTTTGAACCCACCTCCGATACTCCTGGTCTTACTCCCCTTCCACCTGGTCTCTTGCACACACAGTATGCCTACCTTTCTTCTTTCCATCATGTCAGCCAGCTCTCTCCCTTTACCAGTCATAGTGCCAACATTCAAAGTTCCAACTCTCACCTCCACATGCCTACCCTTCCTCCTCTCTAGCTGCCTCTGGACATGCATTCCCCCTCTCCTTCACCCAACAGTAGCATAGTTTCCACCGACACCCTGCTGGTTAACAGTACCGGTGGCGGTCGTTGGTAACCCGGGCCTCGACCGATCCGGTATGTACACTACCGTTCAAAAGTTTGGGATCACCCAAACAATTTTGTGTTTTCCATGAAAAGTCACACTTATTCACCACCATATGTTGTGAAATGAATAGAAAATAGAGTCAAGACATTGACAAGGTTAGAAATAATGATTTGTATTTGAAATAAGATTTTTTTTACATCAAACTTTGCTTTCGTCAAAGAATCCTCCATTTGCAGCAATTACAGCATTGCAGACCTTTGGCATTCTAGCTGTTAATTTGTTGAGGTAATCTGGAGAAATTGCACCCCACGCTTCCAGAAGCAGCTCCCACAAGTTGGATTGGTTGGATGGGCACTTCTTTGAGCAGATTGAGTTTCTGGAGCATCACATTTGTGGGGTCAATTAAACGCTCAAAATGGCCAGAAAAAGAGAACTTTCATCTGAAACTCGACAGTCTATTCTTGTTCTTAGAAATGAAGGCTATTCCATGCGAGAAATTGCTAAGAAATTGAAGATTTCCTACACCGGTGTGTACTACTCCCTTCAGAGGACAGCACAAACAGGCTCTAACCAGAGTAGAAAAAGAAGTGGGAGGCCGCGTTGCACAACTGAGCAAGAAGATAAGTACATTAGAGTCTCTAGTTTGAGAAACAGACGCCTCACAGGTCCCCAACTGGCATCTTCATTAAATAGTACCTGTTAGAGCCTGTTTGATGTAAAAAAAATCTTATTTAAAATACAAATCATTATTTCTAACCTTGTCAATGTCTTGACTCTATTTTCTATTCATTTCACAACATATGGTGGTGAATAAGTGTGACTTTTCATGGAAAACACGAAATTGTTTGGGTGATCCCAAACTTTTGAACGGTAGTGTAAGTCTTATTTATGATCCGCATATTTGATTTGGCAAAGATTTTACGCCGGATGCCCTTCCTGACGCAACCCTCCCCATTTGTCCAGGCTTGGGACCGGCACTAAGGATGCACTGGCTTGTGCATCCTCAGTGGCTGGGTTGGTGAGAGGCTGTGACAGTTTTAAATAAAGTTTAAATCAAAATAAATTAATGAAATTATTTTTTACTTTTAATTTATTAAATAATTAAGTTATTTACTATTTATTAAATTATAAATAAAATACTTAAATTAAATTAGAATAAATTAAAGTTTAAATTTGAATAAAGTTTAAATGCAGGTGGTTGGGGTGACAGCGGAAGATGCAGAGGACAGGAAGAGATGGTAACGGCAGCAGCCGAACGTAGTAGTAGTAGACTCTAAATGCAGTTTTATTGTGGTGTTACAACAAAGTTAGCTAACGCAATAACTGAAGGTAGATGACATCATCACCGGCACGTGTTCTCATGCAAACATGGCTGGACGCCCCATACTACGTCAGTATTCTTCTTGGGCCCCCTGGCAGCCACATTTGTTGGTCTTCCAAGATCTGTGACCTCCATTCTAGTTTCAAAAGCCCGAAAGAAACGAGACTTCATAAGCATCGAAAGACTGGGTAAAAATGCAGGGGTCTCGATCAGGACTTGAGTACGTCTATTAAGATCTTAACCAGATAAAGGCATTCACGTGACCCTTTCAAGGATCGCAGTGTGACCATAATCAGAACCAGCAACGCTTTGCCCTTTCCTTTCACTTGCGTCCTACCTGACCCTGTCCTCCTCCACCCTGTGCTCTGAGGACAGCGCTGGAGAGACCTCATCTGCAGATGAAGCCGCTGCTCTGGAAGCTGTTGGCTCCGCTGCCACAACCGCAGCCAAACAACGCCATCACCTCTCTGCTTCCGTAAAGCACGTGCGGCAGTTTCATTTGGAGGATAAGCTTTTTAACACCCGGTTTTGCTCTACAGCAGAGTCTGACAGATGTTGTTAAATTCAGTACTGCAGATTTAGTGATATTCTGTTTGGTCGTACCGATGATTGACATGTATAGCTTACCCTGTAGACTGTTCAGTTTTCTGAGGTCCAACTTGTCCCCCTTTCTAATTCGAGTGTGCCACGTGATTCAACTCCTGACTGCACACACTCTGGGATCTCCTGATCAAATGCCTCCTCTTACTACTGCACTGTGGAACAAAATGGATCCAGAAAAAAGATGTGGTATTACGAGTTTTCATACTACATTTAGTTTAGGCTGCCATCTTGTCACAAGTGAAACACAGTTACCAGAAGTCACAAAACACATTTGTTAAACTTCATGCCCTTAACTTACAGCTTCCTTCTGAAATTCTTCAGCTTGTTCCCTGTTGCTCAGGGGTCGCCACGGACGATTTTATAGTTTCCATCGGTATCCTGTGAGGGCACAGCACCAATGGCGGCCGTTGTCAACCCGGGCCTCGACGGATCCGGTATGGTCTTGCAATCTGCATACTGATTTGACAAAATTTTACATGGGATGCCCTTCCTGCCGCAACCACTAACTCCATGGACGGGGGTGCAGGTAACGTGCTGGATGGCATCCCAGTGTAACCTACAAAAAGACTCACTGGCCGGTCGCCAGGGGGTCGGCCCTCTTTAGTCCAGCGGTTAGCGATGTCACCTTGTGGTGCAGTACATATCAGATCGAATCCCACAGCAGGCGGAAATATGCTCGGTTACACCAGTATTCATGGACTTGCGCCCATGTCTGTCGCCAATTCCTTCTGAAATGGTAAAACAAGAAACTATCAGCCATTATAAAGCAGGATAGTGAAGAATAAATCAAGGGCATATTGACTGAATCTTATTCAACTTTGTACTTAAATGATGAAAACTAGTGACTTATTAACTGTATTTGATGATTTACAGAAAAACTACCCTTGTGGTTCACTACTCTCAAAGGACCGTACGGTAGAAATTATTCTTTAACAAGGACAGTGTCATAGATGTGAAGGCCAAGGATTGACTGCACATTTTCAATTGAGCAAGTACATAATATCCTGAATGGATGCTTTGATATTGATAATACATTTTTTGCACCAGTTCAACAGAACTGACGTTGGCACATCTGAATGTTTTAGTTAGCTGACAACACAGAGAAGAGAGCTGACACATCTTTAATCTTTTATTATTCTAATCCTTTTACCAAAAGATTGATTTGCTTGAGCACAGTAAAGATGATGATAATACCGCTTATCCTGCTCTCAGGGTCGCGGGGATGCAGGAGCCTATCCCAGCAGTCATTGGGCGGCAGGCGGGGGAGACGCCCTGAACAGGTCACCAGGCCATCACAGGGCCTGGCCTGATGATGATAATAATAATCTTACTTTTTGTTTTGAAATAAAACAAAAAGTACTCCGTAGCTAACTAACCCGCAATGTTCAGAAGAGTGCTCTACCTCCCTGAAACACCGCAACCTGAAAATGAAGCTCCAACCATCCACGCCCAAGAACAAATGAAACAAAAAGAGTAGGGAGAAAGATGTAGACCAACCAATGGCTCAAAACAGCTGGGCTGAAATCCCAAACAGATGGCTTTATCATCGCTGCCCAAGACCAGGCCATCAAGACCAGTTACTACCGCAGCAAAACCCTCAAAGATGGCACAGACCCAGCGTGCAGGATGTGTGGTCAATTCCAGGAAACGATTGACCATATGGTGGCAGGGTGCCCTGAGCTGACCAGAACTGAATACCTACAAAGACGCAACAAGGCTGCCACATATCTGCAAAGAATTCAACACCAACACAAAAGAAAAAGGGTACAAGCACGAGCCCCAAACAGCAACAGAAAAAGATGACATCAGTCTTACAGGACATGCCAGGACAGACAGACCGTGAGATGAAGGCCAACAGACCAGACATCGTCATCATCAAGAACAAGAAAGAAACAAGCTGCCTACTCATCGACATGTCCATCCCGACTAAAAGGAACACCTCAGTAAAAGTAGCTGAAAACTATATAGACTATAAATAAAGACCTTGAAATAGAGATTGAACGAATGTGGGGAATGAAAACCACACCGAAGGCGCTCTGACAGGACACGGAAGCGGGGCAGGCTAAGCTAACTGCTAGCCCATGCAGACCGGCAGTTCCCATAACACCGAGGGCAGTCTGGCAGCGGCCTCGCCTAGCGTTGACTGTTTTTGGTGTTGTCGTGTGGAGTGCGGGGAGGTGTTTCCAAGGTGTCTGGCTGGGAGAGCTTGGTCTGCTCATCAGGTGGGCCCGGGGACCACGGCCTTGCCTGCAGCTTGGTCGGAGGAGGAAACCCCGAGGGCGGTTTGACAGGAAGCGGAAGCGGGGCAGGCTAAGCTAACTGCTAGCCCAAACAAAGTGATCAAAGCTATATTTCCCTAAGCAGGAAAAGTCATTGTTTCACGGGCTGGAGTCCCCACTCTAAGCTGTGATGCTTACCTTTTTTTTAACCATTCTAAAAAGATCTTGCATCAGTTGTGCAGCCTATAGACAGGTGGTCTTAAATCCAGAACCACATTGCGCTTGCTTTTATAACGAGGCCCTTGATGCCTCTGGGGATCTGCGCTGCCGTGGCTAATGCTCTCATTCCAGAAGCGGCTAATGAGCTAGCCCTCTGCATTGGTTAGTGGAGCTTTCACTCCGAGAAAGGGGTTCCCAAAATTAGGCCAGTCGAAGAACGGCCAAAAAGATACCCACGTGTGCAGGCCTACTATGATGGATGTAATTAACCTACATAAGACAAAATGTGACCTACAGACCATTTTATTGACTCTTTTAACAATCAGTGTGCTAAATTGAATAAAATGGAACTTGTTACAAGTTCTTATTAGTCGTCCTTTAACCTTCAGGGGTTGCAAAAATTCTTCCACCTTCTTTCAAGTGTATCATGAAAGAAACCACAAGAATCTTTAGCAGCCACTCTGTTTGTTGACCCCTGCAAGCAGTACATCATAATTTCTCTCCATTAACCTGCAGCGCTTGTGGTGCGGTTGCCATGGCAACCTATCCCTCCCAGAAAAAGGCGTTGCAGCACATCCTCCGGTTTATTAGATCACAGAGCCCCCCCCCATAACTATACGGGGAAACCAGTCACAAAGAAGCACATGATGCACCACCCCCTCCTTTACCTTTTCCTGACTTGCTCGCACCCTGCAGTTTCATTCCGCTGTAGACGGAACGAAAACTGTGCTGTCGTTTTTTTGCCATCAGAAAGAGCAGCTGCTTTCACTCATGGATGGGTAGAATATTGAAGGAGAAGGGGAGAGTGGTGAGACGTCTGCTGGAAGTAAAACAACGCAGGCACTGAGAAACGCACAGGAACACACGTCCACGTGCAGCCATAAACAACAATGGGGTTGCTAGTTGGGTTAATTGGTTGTGGCACATTCAAAGTAGGTTTGTATGACTGTATAATTTAGTAGTGCCCCCCCCCACTAAATAAGAGCCTTTCTCAAAGCTTAACCATGTTTTTTTTTCATATCTCGAAAATATGGAACAGCGCTTTAATTTCCACACGGGTTACCCGAGGATATTGGGTCCATTTCAGCCTCCTCCAGCTAATTTGGCGCTGATGTGAAGCAGCTTGATGGCGCCGCCAGCTGGAAGTGCAGCAGATACCTCTTCCTACATGTTTAGAGCATCCGCCACCTTGTTGTGACATGACGTCACACACGCTGCTGACACAACCACCTTCCCCCAGGTGAAGACGCGGAAAGGCCTACCCAAGTCCTGGTGTCGCCCCCCCCCCCCCCCCCCCCCGTACGCACACACACATGGGCTGAAAGAAAACAGTGAGGTGGCTCCAAGGAGGGAAGAAGCTACTTGTTCAAATCCCACTCTTCTCTCCTCTGCTGACCTGGGGAGGGCTGCAGACTACCACATGCCTCCTCCGTTACATGTGGAGTCACCAGCCGCTTCTTTTCACCTGGCGGTGAGGAGTTTCGCCAGGGAGACGTAGCGCGTGGGAGGATCACGCCATTCCCCCCAGCGCCCCCCCCGAACAGGTGCCCCGAACCACCAGAGGAGGCGCTAGTGCAGTGACCAGGACACATGCCCACATCCGGCTCCCCAACAGCAGACACGGCCAATTGTGTCTGTAGGGACACCCGACCAAGCCGGAGGTAACACGGGGATTCGAACCGGCGATCCCCATGTTGGTAGGCAACGGAATAGACCGCTACGCTACACGGACGCCTCGAATTTCCTCTTTTGAGCTTCTGAGTCTTTTGCACAAGCCGCATCTAAGTTGTGTCAAAGCGTAGAATTCCCTTTTGAGCTGGACTCTCATCAGCCACCCTAGTAGATGTGTTTGTCTCTAGGCGTGTTCAATGGGGGGGAGAAACAAATAATGCTCCGATGAGTTGCGAAAACTGATCCCATTTCATTTATTTTTTTTCCCAATATTCGGGGCACATGCTGTATCCTTCTTTTCGTAAGTCCTGAGTCTGACCCTGTCCAAGTGAACGGTCAGCATGTGAATTGGGGGTTTGTCTCCTCTGGACCTGGCTGCCCCTGTGATAAATAAAGGGCTCTGTTACTTCAGAGGACCTGTACTGGCTTGCTGCGTTGTAAGATGTTGGCAGCGTTGCCCCCTTCACTGTGCATGCACCGAAGTCCTGTGTAAAACCACCTCACTTGCAGCTTCACAGCTTACTCGGGATCAGGAACAATTTATTTTAATTTTTCCATGTACTTGTGTACACACACACAAACCGTTAACAACACAGTCCAAAAATTCACTGTCTAGAGACCGAACGCCAGCCAGCATGACTCTGGGAACCACCGGTCTGCATGGGCTAGCAGTTAGCTTAGCCTGCCCCGCTTCGGCGTCCTGTCAGACCGCCCTGTGTTTCTTCCTTCAGCATAGCTCCGGCAGGACCGTGGTCCCTGGGCCCAACTGACACAGCAGACCCGGCTCCCCCACCCAATCCAACGCCAGCTCTCCCACTGAGACACTGTTGACACACCTCCCCGCACTCCACACCAAAACAGTCGAGGCGAGGCCGCCGCCAGACCGCTCTCTGTGCTGCCGGTCTGCATGGGCTAGCAGTTAGCTTAGCCTGTCCCGCGTCCTGTCAGACCGCCCTCTGTGTTGCCTCTTTGGGCGCACCTCCGATCAGGACCAGGAACCGTTTGCAAGCCAGGAGCCTCTCTGCATTGTTGTTTGTGGACTTAAATGGGCCTCCACTCGAACAATTCGATCCAATGGCTAAAGAAAGGACATCGGACCTCAACATCTTGGATTCCCGGACGGCGACCACAGCCATCAGACCACTTTGGTCAGTTTTGTCTCCGCCAAGGTAAGATGCTGGCTTTTACTTTTTACTAACCTATTTTACATGTCATGTACCCCCATGCGCAAACAACAAAATGAGGTAGCCTACATTATAGATTATAAGCCATAATCACTGGACTGTTGTTTTGACGCACCAAACTGCAACATTAATAATATGAAATGGTAAAATACTGGTTTGTCCTTTTCTCTCTCTCTCTCTCGTTTCCTCTTTTGCAGTGTACTCTTGTGATCTGGTCTCGCCACGCAACATTGTCACTGGCTGCTGTGCCATGCATGCCATTTACGTGTGTGAGTGTGTGTTAGTGATCTGGACTCTCGAAGTAAGCAACTAATTGTCCTTGATTTTTAACATGGCAACTGTGTTTTGTTTTGGGTAAAATATTGTTATATTTTATATATAATGGGCCTATAAAATATTGTTTTGTGTTTGGTAAAATATACCAAAGTTTGGTAAAAAATACTCAAAGTCCTCCACTACAGTTTAGTAGTAGGCCTAGTAGCTGGTTCTAGGGCATTAGGCTAAACATGCGATTTCCTTGACATGGTGCTCGTGTCGGTGCTTATCCAGTCATACACTGTAATAAAAGTCCCATCGCTGTGTGGGCATGAATTTTTGCCCTGTTTTTGGAGACCCCCACAAAGCTGAGTTTATAATTCAAGCCATGGTCCCTGGGCCCACAGGATGCAGAAGACCAAGCTGTACCAGCCGACCCGGCGCCAGCTCTCCCAGCCATCAAACGAAGACAAAACAAACTTGGAGCAGACGTGGACAAAGGCACTGCATGACGGTACTGGGTGAGGCCGCTGCAAACATGAATTCATGCCGCCATCTTCTCACACCGGAAGCGGAAATGAATTAGGGAACCATACATGCTATATGTTGAGCCAGATGTGTTCTTTGCTTGTTTTTGTTTACGCACTAAGAATTCAAAAGTCTATCATAGAAGTTATTTTTCTTATGTTTTTCCTCCTTGTGTATCTGTCTGTGTTCAGTCGCATGAATTTGGATCCAACATACACCGCATTAACCATAAAACTACAGATGCCTGAGAGATTTTACTGTTCTAAGTGGGTGAGTTCATACTGACTGACAGGGTGGGGTTACTGTGCCTGGTGTCATGTACCAGCGTGCTGAGTCACCTCCCTCTCCGTCTCATAGACCATGGAGCCGGCTGGTCCAAGGCTGCTGAGACGTCTCAAGTTGACACCGCTGGATTGAAGAGACTGAAGGTGTGAGTGAGTGCAGAGGGTGTCCCGTCGGGACTGGTCTTAATAGCCGTTGAGGTGACGGGGTCTTGACTCCTGTTACAGATGTCACTTTGCGTTAGGCTCAAGATTAGAGCTTGCTACTCCACAGCCACTTAGCACTGAAATCAACACATCCCATTCTAATTGGTCCTGAGCAAAGCAATTTTGCAGAGGCTCATGAGGGCTGACTTTCATTTGGATTTGTCAAACATGTGCCTTGCTTGATTTATTTCAGGCCAAAGGAAAATTGAAATAGGTTCTAAAGTGTATACACACTGATGTGTTGTGTTGTCAGAAAGCTGTTTGTGCGTGTTTAATTAAAAAAATATAGAAAATAAAAAATGGAATTGAATTGATGATGGATGGGTGTGGTGTATTTTCATTGAGTAGTATATTAAAATAATAGCCTAGAGTTAATCAATTTCCTTTGCTAGCTTTTATATACTCCGACAAATAAGAGCATTTACCAGCCATTTTATTTTTCCTCTCCCAGCATATCTTTAAAAATCTGCCTCGTCTCATCTCCAACCGCTTCTCCAGGGTCGGGTCGCGGTGGCAGCAAGCTAAGTAGGGCACTCCAGACGTCTCTCTCTCCCCAGCAACGCCCTCCAGCTCTTCCTGGGGGATTCCAATGCGTTCCCAGGCCAGCTTGGACATGTAGTCTCCAGCGAGTTGTGGGTCTACCCCGGGGTCTCCTGCCAGTAGGACGTGCTCGGAAAACCTCCAAAGAAGGTGCCCAGGAGGCATCCTAATCAGATGCCTGAACCACCTCAACTGGCTCCTTTCGATGCGAAGGAGCAGCGGCTCTACTCCGAGCTCCCTTCGAATGTCTGAGCTCCTCACCCTATCTCTAAGGCTGAGCCCAGACACCCTACTGAGGAAACTAATTTCAGCCGCTTGTATCCACGATCTCACCCTTTCGGTCACTACCCAAAGCTCATGACCATAGGTGAGGGCTGGAACCAAGACTGACTGGTAAATTGAGAGTTTTGCCTCCTGGCTCAGCTCCCCCTTTACCACAATGGTCCAGTATAACGTCCGCATTACTGCTGACGCTGCACCAATAAACCCAAGAAACGCTAACTACAACAGCAGAACTGCAGCACCTCACCCGGAAAGGGGAAACCAGGGTCCCCTCCTGGAGCCAGATCTGGGAAGGGAGCTCACCGGTGAGCGTCTGGTGGCTGGGCCATGGGACCCGGTCGGGCCCAGCCCCAAAAACCAACATGGAGCCTCCACCCACGGGGATGAGCATCGGGGTAGGGTGCAATGCAGGCTGGGCGGCAGGCAAAGGCTGGGACTGGGCCGTGCCGACTTCCGGCATCGCAGACTGGTCCTCGGGACGTGGAAAAGTCTATATCAGTAATATTCAAGTGACAGGATGTATCTGCAGCTTTCACATTAGTGGTGTCTTGGGGAGAGAAGAGAAAAATGCCTGTGACTGCTCCATGGTGACCAGTGCAATTTACCTCCTGAAACATCATATTTCCGGTGAGTTGCGAAGACCATGACACTATATTTCCAATTAAGGTCAGCCAGCACCAGTGCGTCAATGTTAAATTAATTCTTAAATTAAAAAAAAGCAGTCCATTCCAGAATAAGACAGCACAGATTTAAGATGGCTTTACCATCTGTACCCCATAATTGAATTATTATACAGTATTATGAGATAATGGAGACATAAGTCGTGCTCCGTCCCCCAGAGAATACAGCGGGGCAGATGGGAGGAGATCTGTGTGGACCAACTTTTTGCTCTTCTCTTGCAAGAGATAACTGCCGCAAAGCATCAGGCTCTGCTGATAAGAGAAGATGTAAAGCATACTGTACACACAACATGCCCCCGTGGCAAACACTGGCTGACAATCTTGCCCATGATGTTGATGAATACAGACTTCATGTCTGTTGTTCTCACAGACTGGTCCTTTAGCCAGAGATAATACTTGCTTAATGGAAAGGATTTATTAGTTACACTTTCAGTTCAACACACACAACCACTGATATACGTTTAAGAATAAAACGCATGTGGGCGTCCGGGTAGCGAGGCAGTCTATTCCGTCGCCTACCAACACAAGGATCATCGATTCGAATCCCCATGTTACCTGGCTTGGTCCCTACAGACACAATTGATCGTGTCTGCAGGTGGGAAGCCGGATGTGGGGATGTGTCCTGGTTGCTGCACTAGCGCCTTCTCTGGTCAGTTGGGGGGGGGGGGCTGGGCTGGGGGAATGGTGTGATCCTACGTCCCCTGGTGAAAGTCCTTACTGCCAAGTGAGAAGAGGCGGCTGGCGACTCCACATGAGGTATGTGGTCGTCTGCAGTCCTCTCCGGATCAGCAGGGGCTGTGGAGCAGTGACCCGGACGGCTCGGGAGAGTGGGCTAATTGGCCGAGTACAACTGGGGAGAGAGAGGGAGGAGAAAAATAAATAAATAAAATACACGGTATGGGACTTTATCTTAATTAATCAACAAGTTGATTAACTATATATATATATAAGTTAAGCACCTAGGTAGTTAAGGTAATTTAGATTAATTATTCTAGTCATTTATCAAGTAAAATTACCAAATATTTGCTGGTTGCTGCTTGTTAATTCCATTTCCGGTGTGGGGAAAATGGCAGCGCGAATTCACATTTGTGGTGGCCTCACCCAGTACCGTCGATGCAGCTGTTTGTGTTTTCGTTCGTTTGTTGGCTGGGAGAGCTAGCGCTGGATAGGCTGCGAGAGCTTGGTCTGCTGTGCCTTGGGGTCAGGGACCAAGGCTCTGCCTGGAGCTGCGACCGGTGAGGAAAAACCGAGGGCAGTCTGACGGGACACGGAAGCGGAGCAGGCTAAGCTAACTGCTAGCCCATGCAGACCGGAGCTTCCGCCAGTCATCCTGGCTGGCAGTTGTTCCCTTGGACACTGATTTTTTTTTTTTTTTTTTGGGATATGTGTGTTAGTTTGAACGTGTTCATGTAGTTCTTGAATGTGTTTTTGTCTGTATGTTGGACTACTGTGTGCTGGGGGAAACAGCATTTTATTTCACCTCATGTATGCAAGTACATGAGGTGACAAAGTGTTCCTGATCCCATAAATGTGAAGATTTGATTGTCTTTCCAGTTCATGTCATGTTAAAAAGGAACTCTTTCTGAGTCTGGCTGCTGGTGAGACCAGGTTAAACGGATCTCTTTATGAGTCCAGGTGTATAGGAACTCTTTGTGATTCTGGCTGCTGGTGAGACCAGGTTTAAAGGATCTCTTTGTGATTCTTGCTGTTGGTGAGTCCAGGTTTAAAGGAACTCTTTGTGAGTCTGGCTGCTGGTGAGATCAGGTTAAAAGGAACTCTTTTTGAGTATGGCTGCTGGTGAGACCAGGTTAAAAGGAACTCTTTGTGAGGCTGTCTGCTGGTGAGACCAGGTTTAAAGGAACTCTTTGTGAGGCTGGCTGCTGGTGAGACCAGGTTTAAAGGAACTCTTTGTGAGTCTGGCTGCTGGTGAGACCAGGTTTAAAGGAACTCTTTGTGAGGCTGGCTGCTGGTGAGACCAAGTTAAAAGGATCACTTTGTGACTCTGGTTGCTGGTGAGACCAGGTTTAAAGGAACTCTTTGTGAGTCTGGCTGCTGGTGAGACGAGGTTTATAGTAACTCTTGGTGAGTCTGGTTGCTCGTGAGACCAGGTTAAAAGGACCACTTTGTGAGTCTGGTTGCTGTTGAACCAGTTTTAAAGGAACTCTTTGTGAGTCTGGTTGCTGTTCAGACCAGGTTAAACGGAACTCTTTGTGAGTCCAGGTTAAAAGGAACCGTTTGTCAGTCTGGCTACTGGTGAGACCAGGTTTAAAGGAACTCTTTGTGAGTCTGGCTGCTGGTGAGACCAGGTTTAAAGGAACTCTTTGTGAGTCTGGCTGCTGGTGAGACCGGGTTTATAGCAACTGTTTGTAAGACCAGGTTTATAGTAACTCTTTGTGAGTCTGGCTGCTAGTGAGACCAGATTAAAAGGAACACTTTGTGAGTCTGGTTGCTGTTGAACCAGTTTTAAAGGAACTCTTTGTGAGTCTGGCTGCTATTCAGACCAGGTTAAACGGAACTCTTTGTGAGTCTGGCTGCTGGTTAGACCAGGTTAAAAGGAACTCTTTGTGAGTATGGCTGCTGGTGAGACCAGGTTTAACGGAACTCTTTGTGAGTATGGCTGCTGGTGAGACCAGGTTAAAAGCAACTCTTTGTGAGTCTGGCTGCTGGTGAGACCAGGTTTAAAGGATCTCTTTGTGATTCTTGCTGTTGGTGAGTCCAGGTTTAAAGGAACTCTTTGTGAGTCTGGCTGCTGGTGAGACCAGGTTAAAAGCAATTCTTTGTGAGTCTGGCTGCTGGTAAGACCAGGTTTAAAGAAACTCTTTGTGACTATGGCTGCTGGTGAGACCAGGTTTAAAGGAACTCTTTGTGAGTCTGGCTGCTGCTGACACCAGGTTTAAAGGAACTCTTTGTGAGTCTGGCTGCTGGTAAGACCAGGTTTAAAGGATCTCTTTGTGATTCTTGCTGTTGGTGAGACCAGGTTTAAAGGAGCTCTTTGTGAGTCTGGCTGCTGGTGAGACCAGGTTAAAAGGAACTCTTTGTGAGTCTGGCTGCTGTTGGGACCAGGTTAAAAGTAACTCTTTTTGAGTCTGGTTGCTGGTGAGACCAGGTTTACAGGATCTCTTTGTGAGTCTGGCTGCTTTTGAGACCAGGTTAAAGGGAACTCTTTGAGAGTCTGGCTGCTGGTGAGATCAGGTTAAAAGGAAGTCTTACTGAGTCTGGCTGCTGGTGAGACCAGGTTAAAAGCAACTCTTTGTGAGTCTGGCTGCTGGTGAGACCAGGTTTAAAGGAACTCTTTGTGAGTCTGGCTGCTGGTGAGACCGGGTTTATAGCAACTGTTTGTAAGACCAGGTTTATAGTAACGCTTTGTGAGTCTGGCTGCTAGTGAGACCAGATTAAAAGGAACACTTTTTGAGTCTGGTTGCTGTTGAACCAGTTTTAAAGGAACTCTTTGTGAGTCTGGCTGCTATTCAGACCAGGTTAAACGGAACTCTTTGTGAGTATGGCTGCTGGTGAGACCAGGTTTAACGGAACTCTTTGTGAGTATGGCTGCTGGTGAGACCAGGTTAAAAGCAACTCTTTGTGAGTCTGGCTGCTGGTAAGACCAGGTTTAAAGGAACTCTTTGTGAGTATGGCTGCTGGTGAGACCAGGTTTAAAGGAACTCTTTGTGAGTCTGGCTGCTGGTGAGACCAGGTTTAAAGGATCTCTTTGTGATTCTTGCTGCTGGTGAGTCCAGGTTTAAAGGAACTCTTTGTGAGGCTGGCTGCTGGTGAGACCAAGTTAAAAGGATCACTTTGTGACTCTGGTTGCTGGTGAGGCCAGGTTTAAAGGAACTCTTTGTGAGTCTGGCTGCTGTTGAGACGAGGTTTAGAGGAGCTCTTTGTGAGTCTGGCTGCTGGTAAGACCAGGTTTAAAGAAACTCTTTGTGACTATGGCTGCTGGTGAGACCAGGTTTAAAGGATCACTTTGTGAGTCTGGCTGCTGGTGACACCAGGTTTAAAGGAACTCTTTGTGAGTCTGGCTGCTGGTAAGACCAGGTTTAAAGGATCTCTTTGTGATTCTTGCTGTTGGTGAGACCAGGTTTAAAGGAGCTCTTTGTGAGTCTGGCTGCTGGTGAGACCAGGTTAAAAGGAACTCTTTGTGAGTCTGGCTGCTGTTGGGACCAGGTTAAAAGTAACTCTTTTTGAGTCTGGTTGCTGGTGAGACCAGGTTTACAGGATCTCTTTGTGAGTCTGGCTGCTTTTGAGACCAGGTTAAAGGGAACTCTTTGAGAGTCTGGCTGCTGGTGAGACCAGGTTAAAAGGAAGTCTTACTGAGTCTGGCTGCTGGTGAGACCAGGTTAAAAGCAACTCTTTGTGAGTCTGGCTGCTGGTGAGACCAGGTTTAAAGGAACTCTTTGTGAGTCTGGCTGCTGGTGAGACCGGGTTTATAGCAACTGTTTGTAAGACCAGGTTTATAGTAACGCTTTGTGAGTCTGGCTGCTAGTGAGACCAGATTAAAAGGAACACTTTTTGAGTCTGGTTGCTGTTGAACCAGTTTTAAAGGAACTCTTTGTGAGTCTGGCTGCTATTCAGACCAGGTTAAACGGAACTCTTTGTGAGTCTGGCTGCTGGTGAGACCAGGTTTAACGGAACTCTTTGTGAGTATGGCTGCTGGTGAGACCAGGTTAAAAGCAACTCTTTGTGAGTCTGGCTGCTGGTAAGACCAGGTTTAAAGGAACTCTTTGTGAGTATGGCTGCTGGTGAGACCAGGTTTAAAGGAACTCTTTGTGAGTCTGGCTGCTGGTGAGACCAGGTTTAAAGGATCTCTTTGTGATTCTTGCTGCTGGTGAGTCCAGGTTTAAAGGAACTCTTTGTGAGGCTGGCTGCTGGTGAGACCAGGTTTAAAGGAACTCTTTGTGAGGCTGGCTGCTGGTGAGACCAAGTTAAAAGGATCACTTTGTGACTCTGGTTGCTGGTGAGGCCAGGTTTAAAGGAACTCTTTGTGAGTCTGGCTGCTGTTGAGACGAGGTTTAGAGGAGCTCTTTGTGAGTCTGGCTGCTGGTGAGACCAGGTTAAAAGGAACTCTTTGTGAGTCTGACTGCTGTTGAGACCAGGTTAAAAGGAACTCTTTGTGAGTATGGCTGCTGGTGAGACCAGGTTTAAAGGAACTCTTTGTGAGTCTGGCTGCTGGTAAGACCAGGTTTCAAGGATCTCTTTGTGATTCTTGCTGTTGGTGAGACCAGGTTTAAAGGAGCCCTTTGTGAGTCTGGCTGCTGGTGAGACCAGGTTAAAAGGAACTCTTTGTGAGTCTGGCTGCTGTTGAGACCAGGTTAAAAGTAACTCTTTTTGAGTCTGGCTGCTGGTGAGACCAGGTTTATAGGAACGCTTTGTGATTCTTGCTCTTGGTGAGACCATGTTTAAAGGAACTCTTTGTGAGTCTGGCTGCTGGTGAGACCAGGTGTATAGGAACTCTTTGTGAGTCTGGCTGCTGGTGAGACCAGGTGTATAGGAACTCTTTGTGAGTCTGGCTGCTGGTGAGACCAGGTTTAAAGGAACTCTTTGTGAGTCTGGCTGCTGGTGAGACCGGGTTTATAGCAACTGTTTGTAAGACCAGGTTTATAGTAACTCTTTGTGAGTCTGGCTGCTAGTGAGACCAGATTAAAAGGAACACTTTGTGAGTCTGGTTGCTGTTGAACCAGTTTTAAAGGAACTCTTTGTGAGTCTGGCTGCTATTCAGACCAGGTTAAACGGAACTCTTTGTGAGTCTGGCTGCTGGTTAGACCAGGTTAAAAGGAACTCTTTGTGAGTATGGCTGCTGGTGAGACCAGGTTTAACGGAACTCTTTGTGTGTATGGCTGCTGGTGAGACCAGGTTAAAAGCAACTCTTTGTGAGTCTGGCTGCTGGTGAGACCAGGTTTAAAGGATCTCTTTGTGATTCTTGCTGTTGGTGAGTCCAGGTTTAAAGGGACTCTTTGTGAGTCTGGCTGCTGGTGAGACCAGGTTAAAAGCAATTCTTTGTGAGTCTGGCTGCTGGTAAGACCAGGTTTAAAGAAACTCTTTGTGACTATGGCTGCTGGTGAGACCAGGTTTAAAGGAACTCTTTTTGAGGCTGGCTGCTGGTGAGACCAAGTTAAAAGGATCACTTTGTGACTCTGGCTGCTGGTGAGACCAGGTTTAAAGGAACTCTTTGTGAGTCTGGCTGCTGGTAAGACCAGGTTTAAAGGATCTCTTTGTGATTCTTGCTGTTGGTGAGACCAGGTTTAAAGGAGCTCTTTGTGAGTCTGGCTGCTGGTGAGACCAGGTTAAAAGGAACTCTTTTTGAGTCTGGTTGCTGGTGAGACCAGGTTTACAGGATCTCTTTTTGAGTCTGGCTGCTTTTGAGACCAGGTTAAAGGGAACTCTTTGAGAGTCTGGCTGCTGGTGAGACCAGGTTAAAAGGAAGTCTTACTGAGTCTGGCTGCTGGTGAGACCAGGTTAAAATGAACTCTTTGCGAGTCTGGCTGCTGGTGAGACCAGGTGTATAGGAACTCTTTGTGAGTTTTGCTGCTGGTGAGACCAGGTGTATCGAAACTCTTTGTGAGTCTGGCTGCTGGTGAGACCAGGTTTAAAGGAACTCTTTGTGAGTCTGGCTGCTGGTGAGACCGGGTTTATAGCAACTGTTTGTAAGACCAGGTTTATAGTAACGCTTTTTGAGTCTGGCTGCTGGTGAGACCAGATTAAAAGGAACACTTTGTGAGTCTGGTTGCTGTTGAACCAGTTTTAAAGGAACTCTTTGTGAGTCTGGCTGCTATTCAGACCAGGTTAAACGGAACTCTTTGTGAGTCTGGCTGCTGGTTAGACCAGGTTAAAAGGAACTCTTTGTGAGTATGGCTGCTGGTGAGACCAGGTTAAAAGCAACTCTTTGTGAGTCTGGCTGCTGGTAAGACCAGGTTTAAAGGAACTCTTTGTGAGTATGGCTGCTGGTGAGACCAGGTTTAAAGGAACTCTTTGTGAGTCTGGCTGCTGGTGAGACCAGGTTTAAAGGATCTCTTTGTGATTCTTGCTGCTGGTGAGTCCAGGTTTAAAGGAACTCTTTGTGAGGCTGGCTGCTGGTGAGACCAGGTTTAAAGGAACTCTTTGTGAGGCTGGCTGCTGGTGAGACCAAGTTAAAAGGATCACTTTGTGACTCTGGTTGCTGGTGAGACCAGGTTTAAAGGAACTCTTTGTGAGTCTGGCTGCTGTTGAGACGAGGTTTAGAGGAGCTCTTTGTGAGTCTGGCTGCTGGTGAGACCAGGTTAAAAGGAACTCTTTGTGAGTCTGGCTGCTGGTGAGATGAGGTTTAGAGGAGCTCTTTGTGAGTCTGTCTGCTGGTGAGACCAGGTTAAAAGGAACTCTTTGTGAGTCTGACTGCTGTTGAGACCAGGTTAAAAGGAACTCTTTGTGAGTATGGCTGCTGGTGAGACCAGGTTTAAAGGAACTCTTTGTGAGTCTGGCTGCTGGTAAGACCAGGTTTCAAGGATCTCTTTGTGATTCTTGCTGTTGGTGAGACCAGGTTTAAAGGATCTCTTTGTGATTCTTGCTGCTGGTGAGTCCAGGTTTAAAGGAACTCTTTGTGAGGCTGGCTGCTGGTGAGACCAGGTTTAAAGGAACTCTTTGTGAGGCTGGCTGCTGGTGAGACCAAGTTAAAAGGATCACTTTGTGACTCTGGTTGCTGGTGAGACCAGGTTTAAAGGAACTCTTTGTGAGTCTGGCTGCTGTTGAGACGAGGTTTAGAGGAGCTCTTTGTGAGTCTGGCTGCTGGTGAGACCAGGTTAAAAGGAACTCTTTGTGAGTCTGGCTGCTGGTGAGATGAGGTTTAGAGGAGCTCTTTGTGAGTCTGGCTGCTGGTGAGACCAGGTTAAAAGGAACTCTTTGTGAGTCTGACTGCTGGTGAGACCAGGTTAAAAGGATCTCTTTGTGATTCTTGCTGTTGGTGAGACCAGGTTTAAAGGAGCCCTTTGTGAGTCTGGCTGCTGGTGAGACCAGGTTAAAAGGAACTCTTTGTGAGTCTGGCTGCTGTTGAGACCAGGTTAAAAGTAACTCTTTTTGAGTCTGGCTGCTGGTGAGACCAGGTTTATAGGAACGCTTTGTGATTCTTGCTCTTGGTGAGACCATGTTTAAAGGAACTCTTTGTGAGTCTGGCTGCTGGTGAGACCAGGTGTATAGGAACTCTTTGTGAGTCTGGCTGCTGGTGAGACCAGGTGTATAGGAACTCTTTGTGAGTCTGGCTGCTGGTGAGACCAGGTTTAAAGGAACTCTTTGTGAGTCTGGCTGCTGGTGAGACCGGGTTTATAGCAACTGTTTGTAAGACCAGGTTTATAGTAACTCTTTGTGAGTCTGGCTGCTAGTGAGACCAGATTAAAAGGAACACTTTGTGAGTCTGGTTGCTGTTGAACCAGTTTTAAAGGAACTCTTTGTGAGTCTGGCTGCTATTCAGACCAGGTTAAACGGAACTCTTTGTGAGTCTGGCTGCTGGTTAGACCAGGTTAAAAGGAACTCTTTGTGAGTATGGCTGCTGGTGAGACCAGGTTTAACGGAACTCTTTGTGAGTATGGCTGCTGGTGAGACCAGGTTAAAAGCAACTCTTTGTGAGTCTGGCTGCTGGTGAGAGCAGGTTTAAAGGATCTCTTTGTGATTCTTGCTGTTGGTGAGTCCAGGTTTAAAGGGACTCTTTGTGAGTCTGGCTGCTGGTGAGACCAGGTTAAAAGCAATTCTTTGTGAGTCTGGCTGCTGGTGAGACCAGGTTTAAAGGAACTCTTTGTGTGTCTGGCTGCTGGTAAGACCAGGTTTCAAGGATCTCTTTGTGATTCTTGCTGTTGGTGAGACCAGGTTTAAAGGATCTCTTTGTGATTCTTGCTGCTGGTGAGTCCAGGTTTAAAGGAACTCTTTGTGAGGCTGGCTGCTGGTGAGACCAGGTTTAAAGGAACTCTTTGTGAGGCTGGCTGCTGGTGAGACCAAGTTAAAAGGATCACTTTGTGACTCTGGTTGCTGGTGAGACCAGGTTTAAAGGAACTCTTTGTGAGTCTGGCTGCTGTTGAGACGAGGTTTAGAGGAGCTCTTTGTGAGTCTGGCTGCTGGTGAGACCAGGTTAAAAGGAACTCTTTGTGAGTCTGGCTGCTGGTGAGATGAGGTTTAGAGGAGCTCTTTGTGAGTCTGGCTGCTGGTGAGACCAGGTTAAAAGGAACTCTTTGTGAGTCTGACTGCTGTTGAGACCAGGTTAAAAGGAACTCTTTGTGAGTATGGCTGCTGGTGAGACCAGGTTTAAAGGAACTCTTTGTGAGTCTGGCTGCTGGTGAGACCAGGTTTCAAGGATCTCTTTGTGATTCTTGCTGTTGGTGAGACCAGGTTTAAAGGAGCCCTTTGTGAGTCTGGCTGCTGGTGAGACCAGGTTAAAAGGAACTCTTTGTGAGTCTGGCTGCTTTTGAGACCAGGTTTATAGGAACGCTTTGTGATTCTTGCTCTTGGTGAGACCATGTTTAAAGGAACTCTTTGTGAGTCTGGCTGCTGGTGAGACCAGGTGTATAGGAACTCTTTGTGAGTCTGGCTGCTGGTGAGACCAGGTGTATAGGAACTCTTTGTGAGTCTGGCTGCTGGTGAGACCAGGTTTAAAGGAACTCTATGTGAGTCTGGCTGCTGGTGAGACCGGGTTTATAGCAACTGTTTGTAAGACCAGGTTTATAGTAACTCTTTGTGAGTCTGGCTGCTAGTGAGACCAGGTTAAAAGGAACTCTTTGTGAGTATGGCTGCTGGTGAGACCAGGTTTAACGGAACTCTTTGTGAGTATGGCTGCTGGTGAGACCAGGTTAAAAGCAACTCTTTGTGAGTCTGGCTGCTGGTGAGACCAGGTTTAAAGGATCTCTTTGTGATGCTTGCTGTTGGTGAGTCCAGGTTTAAAGGGACTCTTTGTGAGTCTGGCTGCTGGTGAGACCAGGTCAAAAGCAATTCTTTGTGAGTCTGGCTGCTGGTAAGACCAGGTTTAAAGAAACTCTTTGTGACTATGGCTGCTGGTGAGACCAGGTTTAAAGGAACTCTTTGTGAGGCTGGCTGCTGGTGAGACCAAGTTAAAAGGATCACTTTGTGACTCTGGTTGCTGGTGAGACCAGGTTTAAAGGAACTCTTTGTGAGTCTGGCTGCTGGTGAGACCGGGTTTATAGCAACTGTTTGTAAGACCAGGTTTATAGTAACGCTTTGTGAGTCTGGCTGCTAGTGAGACCAGATTAAAAGGAACACTTTGTGAGTCTGGTTGCTGTTGAACCAGTTTTAAAGGAACTCTTTGTGAGTCTGGCTGCTATTCAGACCAGGTTAAACGGAACTCTTTGTGAGTCTGGCTGCTGGTTAGACCAGGTTAAAAGGAACTCTTTGTGAGTATGGCTGCTGGTGAGACCAGGTTTAACGGAACTCTTTGTGAGTATGGCTGCTGGTGAGACCAGGTTAAAAGCAACTCTTTGTGAGTCTGGCTGCTGGTAAGAACAGGTTTAAAGGAACTCTTTGTGAGTATGGCTGCTGGTGAGACCAGGTTTAAAGGAACTCTTTGTGAGTCTGGCTGCTGGTGAGACCAGGTTTAAAGGATCTCTTTGTGATTCTTGCTGCTGGTGAGTCCAGGTTTAAAGGAACTCTTTGTGAGGCTGGCTGCTGGTGAGACCAGGTTTAAAGGAACTCTTTGTGAGGCTGGCTGCTGGTGAGACCAAGTTAAACGGATCACTTTGTGACTCTGGTTGCTGGTGAGACCAGGTTTAAAGGAGCTCTTTGTGAGTCTGGCTGCTGTTGAGATGAGGTTTAGAGGAGCTCTTTGTGAGTCTGGCTGCTGGTGAGACCAGGTTAAAAGGAACTCTTTGTGAGTCTGGCTGCTTGTGAGATGAGGTTTAGAGGAGCTCTTTGTGAGTCTGGCTGCTGGTGAGACCAGGTTAAAAGGAACTCTTTGTGAGTCTGACTGCTGTTGAGACCAGGTTAAAAGGAACTCTTTGTGAGTATGGCTGCTGGTGAGACCAGGTTTAAAGGAACTCTTTGTGAGTCTGGCTGCTGGTAAGACCAGGTTTCAAGGATCTCTTTGTGATTCTTGCTGTTGGTGAGACCAGGTTTAAAGGAGCCCTTTGTGAGTCTGGCTGCTGGTGAGACCAGGTTAAAAGGAACTCTTTGTGAGTCTGGCTGCTGTTGAGACCAGGTTAAAAGTAACTCTTTTTGAGTCTGGCTGCTGGTGAGACCAGGTTTATAGGAACGCTTTGTGATTCTTGCTGTTGGTGAGACCATGTTTAAAGGAACTCTTTGTGAGTCTGGCTGCTGGTGAGACCAGGTGTATAGGAACTCTTTGTGAGTCTGACTGCTGGTGAGACCAGGTGTATAGGAACTCTTTGTGAGTCTGGCTGCTGGTGAGACCAGGTTTAAAGGAACTCTTTGTGAGTCTGGCTGCTGGTGAGACCGGGTTTATAGCAACTGTTTGTAAGACCAGGTTTATAGTAACTCTTTGTGAGTCTGGCTGCTAGTGAGACCAGATTAAAAGGAACACTTTGTGAGTCTGGTTGCTGTTGAACCAGTTTTAAAGGAACTCTTTGTGAGTCTGGCTGCTATTCAGACCAGGTTAAACGGAACTCTTTGTGAGTCTGGCTGCTGGTTAGACCAGGTTAAAAGGAACTCTTTGTGAGTATGGCTGCTGGTGAGACCAGGTTTAACGGAACTCTTTGTGAGTATGGCTGCTGGTGAGACCAGGTTAAAAGCAACTCTTTGTGAGTCTGGCTGCTGGTGAGACCAGGTTTAAAGGATCTCTTTGTGATTCTTGCTGTTGGTGAGTCCAGGTTTAAAGGGACTCTTTGTGAGTCTGGCTGCTGGTGAGACCAGGTTAAAAGCAATTCTTTGTGAGTCTGGCTGCTGGTGAGACCAGGTTTAAAGGAACTCTTTGTGAGTCTGGCTGCTGGTAAGACCAGGTTTAAAGGATCTCTTTGTGATTCTTGCTGTTGGTGAGACCAGGTTTAAAGGAGCTCTTTGTGAGTCTGGCTGCTGGTGAGACCAGGTTAAAAGGAACTCTTTGTGAGTCTGGCTGCTGTTGCGACCAGGTTAAAAGTAACACTTTTTGAGTCTGGTTGCTGGTGAGACCAGGTTTACAGGATCTCTTTTTGAGTCTGGCTGCTTTTGAGACCAGGTTAAAGGGAACTCTTTGAGAGTCTGGCTGCTGGTGAGACCAGGTTAAAAGGAAGTCTTACTGAGTCTGGCTGCTGGTGAGACCAGGTTAAAATGAACTCTTTGCGAGTCTGGCTGCTGGTGAGACCAGGTTTATAGGAACTCTTTGTGAGTCTGGCTGCTGGTGAGACCAGGTTTATAGGAACGCTTTGTGATTCTTGCTGTTGGTGAGACCAGGTTAAAAGCAATTCTTTGTGAGTCTGGCTGCTGGTAAGACCAGGTTTAAAGGATCTCTTTGTGATTCTTGCTGTTGGTGAGACCAGGTTTAAAGGAGCTCTTTGTGAGTCTGGCTGCTGGTGAGACCAGGTTAAAAGGAACTCTTTGTGAGTCTGGCGGCTGTTGCGACCAGGTTAAAAGTAACACTTTTTGAGTCTGGTTGCTGGTGAGACCAGGTTTACAGGATCTCTTTTTGAGTCTGGCTGCTTTTGAGACCAGGTTAAAGGGAACTCTTTGAGAGTCTGGCTGCTGGTGAGACCAGGTTAAAAGGAAGTCTTACTGAGTCTGGCTGCTGGTGAGACCAGGTTAAAATGAACTCTTTGCGAGTCTGGCTGCTGGTGAGACCAGGTTTATAGGAACTCTTTGTGAGTCTGGCTGCTGGTGAGACCAGGTGTATAGGAACTCTTTGTGAGTCTGGCTGCTGGTGAGACCAGGTTTAAAGGAACTCTTTGTGAGTCTGGCTGCTGGTGAGACCGGGTTTATAGCAACTGTTTGTAAGACCAGGTTTATAGTAACGCTTTGTGAGTCTGGCTGCTAGTGAGACCAGATTAAAAGGAACACTTTGTGAGTCTGGTTGCTGTTGAACCAGTTTTAAAGGAACTCTTTGTGAGTCTGGCTGCTATTCAGACCAGGTTAAACGGAACTCTTTGTGAGTCTGGCTGCTGGTTAGACCAGGTTAAAAGGAACTCTTTGTGAGTATGGCTGCTGGTGAGACCAGGTTTAACGGAACTCTTTGTGAGTATGGCTGCTGGTGAGACCAGGTTAAAAGCAACTCTTTGTGAGTCTGGCTGCTGGTGAGACCAGGTTTAAAGGATCTCTTTGTGAGGCTGGCTGCTGGTGAGACCAGGTTTAAAGGAACTCTTTGTGAGTCTGGCTGCTATTCAGACCAGGTTAAACGGAACTCTTTGTGAGTCTGGCTGCTGGTTAGACCAGGTTAAAAGGAACTCTTTGTGAGTATGGCTGCTGGTGAGACCAGGTTTAACGGAACTCTTTGTGAGTATGGCTGCTGGTGAGACCAGGTTAAAAGCAACTCTTTGTGAGTCTGGCTGCTGGTGAGACCAGGTTTAAAGGATCTCTTTGTGATTCTTGCTGTTGGTGAGTCCAGGTTTAAAGGGACTCTTTGTGAGTCTGGCTGCTGGTGAGACCAGGTTAAAAGCAATTCTTTGTGAGTCTGGCTGCTGGTGAGACCAGGTTTAAAGGAACTCTTTGTGAGTCTGGCTGCTGGTAAGACCAGGTTTCAAGGATCTCTTTGTGATTCTTGCTGTTGGTGAGACCAGGTTTAAAGGATCTCTTTGTGATTCTTGCTGCTGGTGAGTCCAGGTTTAAAGGAACTCTTTGTGAGGCTGGCTGCTGGTGAGACCAGGTTTAAAGGAACTCTTTGTGAGGCTGGCTGCTGGTGAAACCAAGTTAAAAGGATCACTTTGTGACTCTGGTTGCTGGTGAGACCAGGTTTAAAGGAACTCTTTGTGAGTCTGGCTGCTGTTGAGACAAGGTTTAGAGGAGCTCTTTGTGAGTCTGGCTGCTGGTGAGACCAGGTTAAAAGGAACTCTTTGTGAGTCTGGCTGCTGGTGAGATGAGGTTTAGAGGAGCTCTTTGTGAGTCTGGCTGCTGGTGAGACCAGGTTAAAAGGAACTCTTTGTGAGTCTGACTGCTGTTGAGACCAGGTTAAAAGGAACTCTTTGTGAGTATGGCTGCTGGTGAGACCAGGTTTAAAGGAACTCTTTGTGAGTCTGGCTGCTGGTGAGACCAGGTTTCAAGGATCTCTTTGTGATTCTTGCTGTTGGTGAGACCAGGTTTAAAGGAGCCCTTTGTGAGTCTGGCTGCTGGTGAGACCAGGTTAAAAGGAACTCTTTGTGAGTCTGGCTGCTGTTGAGACCAGGTTTATAGGAACGCTTTGTGATTCTTGCTCTTGGTGAGACCATGTTTAAAGGAACTCTTTGTGAGTCTGGCTGCTGGTGAGACCAGGTGTATAGGAACTCTTTGTGAGTCTGGCTGCTGGTGAGACCAGGTGTATAGGAACTCTTTGTGAGTCTGGCTGCTGGTGAGACCAGGTTTAAAGGAACTCTATGTGAGTCTGGCTGCTGGTGAGACCGGGTTTATAGCAACTGTTTGTAAGACCAGGTTTATAGTAACTCTTTGTGAGTCTGGCTGCTAGTGAGACCAGATTAAAAGGAACACTTTGTGAGTCTGGTTGCTGTTGAACCAGTTTTAAAGGAACTCTTTGTGAGTCTGGCTGCTATTCAGACCAGGTTAAACGGAACTCTTTGTGAGTCTGGCTGCTGGTTAGACCAGGTTAAAAGGAACTCTTTGTGAGTATGGCTGCTGGTGAGACCAGGTTTAACGGAACTCTTTGTGAGTATGGCTGCTGGTGAGACCAGGTTAAAAGCAACTCTTTGTGAGTCTGGCTGCTGGTGAGACCAGGTTTAAAGGATCTCTTTGTGATTCTTGCTGTTGGTGAGTCCAGGTTTAAAGGGACTCTTTGTGAGTCTGGCTGCTGGTGAGACCAGGTTAAAAGCAATTCTTTGTGAGTCTGGCTGCTGGTAAGACCAGGTTTAAAGAAACTCTTTGTGACTATGGCTGCTGGTGAGACCAGGTTTAAAGGAACTCTTTGTGAGGCTGGCTGCTGGTGAGACCAAGTTAAAAGGATCACTTTGTGACTCTGGTTGCTGGTGAGACCAGGTTTAAAGGAACTCTTTGTGAGTCTGGCTGCTGGTAAGACCAGGTTTAAAGGATCTCTTTGTGATTCTTGCTGTTGGTGAGACCAGGTTTAAAGGAGCTCTTTGTGAGTCTGGCTGCTGGTGAGACCAGGTTAAAAGGAACTCTTTGTGAGTCTGGCTGCTGTTGAGACCAGGTTAAAAGTAACTCTTTTTGAGTCTGGTTGCTGGTGAGACCAGGTTTACAGGATCTCTTTTTGAGTCTGGCTGCTTTTGAGACCAGGTTAAAGGGAACTCTTTGAGAGTCTGGCTGCTGGTGAGACCAGGTTAAAAGGAAGTCTTACTGAGTCTGGCTGCTGGTGAGACCAGGTTAAAATGAACTCTTTGCGAGTCTGGCTGCTGGTGAGACCAGGTTTATAGGAACTCTTTGTGAGTCTGGCTGCTGGTGAGACCAGGTGTATAGGAACTCTTTGTGAGTCTGGCTGCTGGTGAGACCAGGTTTAAAGGAACTCTTTGTGAGTCTGGCTGCTGGTGAGACCGGGTTTATAGCAACTGTTTGTAAGACCAGGTTTATAGTAACGCTTTGTGAGTCTGGCTGCTAGTGAGACCAGATTAAAAGGAACACTTTGTGAGTCTGGTTGCTGTTGAACCAGTTTTAAAGGAACTCTTTGTGAGTCTGGCTGCTATTCAGACCAGGTTAAACGGAACTCTTTGTGAGTCTGGCTGCTGGTTAGACCAGGTTAAAAGGAACTCTTTGTGAGTATGGCTGCTGGTGAGACCAGGTTTAACGGAACTCTTTGTGAGTATGGCTGCTGGTGAGACCAGGTTAAAAGCAACTCTTTGTGAGTCTGGCTGCTGGTGAGACCAGGTTTAAAGGATCTCTTTGTGAGGCTGGCTGCTGGTGAGACCAGGTTTAAAGGAACTCTTTGTGAGTCTGGCTGCTATTCAGACCAGGTTAAACGGAACTCTTTGTGAGTCTGGCTGCTGGTTAGACCAGGTTAAAAGGAACTCTTTGTGAGTATGGCTGCTGGTGAGACCAGGTTTAACGGAACTCTTTGTGAGTATGGCTGCTGGTGAGACCAGGTTAAAAGCAACTCTTTGTGAGTCTGGCTGCTGGTGACACCAGGTTTAAAGGATCTCTTTGTGATTCTTGCTGTTGGTGAGTCCAGGTTTAAAGGGACTCTTTGTGAGTCTGGCTGCTGGTGAGACCAGGTTAAAAGCAATTCTTTGTGAGTCTGGCTGCTGGTGAGACCAGGTTTAAAGGAACTCTTTGTGAGTCTGGCTGCTGGTAAGACCAGGTTTCAAGGATCTCTTTGTGATTCTTGCTGTTGGTGAGACCAGGTTTAAAGGATCTCTTTGTGATTCTTGCTGCTGGTGAGTCCAGGTTTAAAGGAACTCTTTGTGAGGCTGGCTGCTGGTGAGACCAGGTTTAAAGGAACTCTTTGTGAGGCTGGCTGCTGGTGAGACCAAGTTAAAAGGATCACTTTGTGACTCTGGTTGCTGGTGAGACCAGGTTTAAAGGAACTCTTTGTGAGTATGGCTGCTGTTGAGACGAGGTTTAGAGGAGCTCTTTGTGAGTCTGGCTGCTGGTGAGACCAGGTTAAAAGGAACTCTTTGTGAGTCTGGCTGCTGGTGAGATGAGGTTTAGAGGAGCTCTTTGTGAGTCTGGCTGCTGGTGAGACCAGGTTAAAAGGAACTCTTTGTGAGTCTGACTGCTGTTGAGACCAGGTTAAAAGGAACTCTTTGTGAGTATGGCTGCTGGTGAGACCAGGTTTAAAGGAACTCTTTGTGAGTCTGGCTGCTGGTGAGACCAGGTTTCAAGGATCTCTTTGTGATTCTTGCTGTTGGTGAGACCAGGTTTAAAGGAGCCCTTTGTGAGTCTGGCTGCTGGTGAGACCAGGTTAAAAGGAACTCTTTGTGAGTCTGGCTGCTGTTGAGACCAGGTTTATAGGAACGCTTTGTGATTCTTGCTCTTGGTGAGACCATGTTTAAAGGAACTCTTTGTGAGTCTGGCTGCTGGTGAGACCAGGTGTATAGGAACTCTTTGTGAGTCTGGCTGCTGGTGAGACCAGGTGTATAGGAACTCTTTGTGAGTCTGGCTGCTGGTGAGACCAGGTTTAAAGGAACTCTATGTGAGTCTGGCTGCTGGTGAGACCGGGTTTATAGCAACTGTTTGTAAGACCAGGTTTATAGTAACTCTTTGTGAGTCTGGCTGCTAGTGAGACCAGATTAAAAGGAACACTTTGTGAGTCTGGTTGCTGTTGAACCAGTTTTAAAGGAACTCTTTGTGAGTCTGGCTGCTATTCAGACCAGGTTAAACGGAACTCTTTGTGAGTCTGGCTGCTGGTTAGACCAGGTTAAAAGGAACTCTTTGTGAGTATGGCTGCTGGTGAGACCAGGTTTAACGGAACTCTTTGTGAGTATGGCTGCTGGTGAGACCAGGTTAAAAGCAACTCTTTGTGAGTCTGGCTGCTGGTGAGACCAGGTTTAAAGGATCTCTTTGTGATTCTTGCTGTTGGTGAGTCCAGGTTTAACGGAACTCTTTGTGAGTATGGCTGCTGGTGAGACCAGGTTAAAAGCAACTCTTTGTGAGTCTGGCTGCTGGTGAGACCAGGTTTAAAGGATCTCTTTGTGATTCTTGCTGTTGGTGAGTCCAGGTTTAAATGGACTCTTTGTGAGTCTGGCTGCTGGTGAGACCAGGTTAAAAGCAATTCTTTGTGAGTCTGGCTGCTGGTAAGACCAGGTTTAAAGAAACTCTTTGTGACTATGGCTGCTGGTGAGACCAGGTTTAAAGGAACTCTTTGTGAGGCTGGCTGCTGGTGAGACCAAGTTAAAAGGATCACTTTGTGACTCTGGTTGCTGGTGAGACCAGGTTTAAAGGAACTCTTTGTGAGTCTGGCTGCTGGTAAGACCAGGTTTAAAGGATATCTTTGTGATTCTTGCTGTTGGTGAGACCAGGTTTAAAGGAGCTCTTTGTGAGTGGCTGCTGGTGAGACCAGGTTAAAAGGAACTCTTTTTGAGTCTGGTTGCTGGTGAGACGAGGTTTCAAGGATGTCTTTGTGATTCTTGCTGTTGGTGAGACCAGGTTTAAAGGAGCCCTTTGTGAGTCTGGCTGCTGGTGAGACCAGGTTAAAAGGAACTCTTTGTGAGTCTGGCTGCTGTTGAGACCAGGTTTATAGGAACGCTTTGTGATTCTTGCTCTTGGTGAGACCATGTTTAAAGGAACTCTTTGTGAGTCTGGCTGCTGGTGAGACCAGGTGTATAGGAACTCTTTGTGAGTCTGGCTGCTGGTGAGACCAGGTGTATAGGAACTCTTTGTGAGTCTGGCTGCTGGTGAGACCAGGTTTAAAGGAACTCTATGTGAGTCTGGCTGCTGGTGAGACCGGGTTTATAGCAACTGTTTGTAAGACCAGGTTTATAGTAACTCTTTGTGAGTCTGGCTGCTAGTGAGACCAGATTAAAAGGAACACTTTGTGAGTCTGGTTGCTGTTGAACCAGTTTTAAAGGAACTCTTTGTGAGTCTGGCTGCTATTCAGACCAGGTTAAACGGAACTCTTTGTGAGTCTGGCTGCTGGTTAGACCAGGTTAAAAGGAACTCTTTGTGAGTATGGCTGCTGGTGAGACCAGGTTTAACGGAACTCTTTGTGAGTATGGCTGCTGGTGAGACCAGGTTAAAAGCAACTCTTTGTGAGTCTGGCTGCTGGTGAGACCAGGTTTAAAGGATCTCTTTGTGAGGCTGGCTGCTGGTGAGACCAGGTTTAAAGGAACTCTTTGTGAGTCTGGCTGCTATTCAGACCAGGTTAAACGGAACTCTTTGTGAGTCTGGCTGCTGGTTAGACCAGGTTAAAAGGAACTCTTTGTGAGTATGGCTGCTGGTGAGACCAGGTTTAACGGAACTCTTTGTGAGTATGGCTGCTGGTGAGACCAGGTTAAAAGCAACTCTTTGTGAGTCTGGCTGCTGGTGACACCAGGTTTAAAGGATCTCTTTGTGATTCTTGCTGTTGGTGAGTCCAGGTTTAAAGGGACTCTTTGTGAGTCTGGCTGCTGGTGAGACCAGGTTAAAAGCAATTCTTTGTGAGTCTGGCTGCTGGTGAGACCAGGTTTAAAGGAACTCTTTGTGAGTCTGGCTGCTGGTAAGACCAGGTTTCAAGGATCTCTTTGTGATTCTTGCTGTTGGTGAGACCAGGTTTAAAGGATCTCTTTGTGATTCTTGCTGCTGGTGAGTCCAGGTTTAAAGGAACTCTTTGTGAGGCTGGCTGCTGGTGAGACCAGGTTTAAAGGAACTCTTTGTGAGGCTGGCTGCTGGTGAGACCAAGTTAAAAGGATCACTTTGTGACTCTGGTTGCTGGTGAGACCAGGTTTAAAGGAACTCTTTGTGAGTCTGGCTGCTGTTGAGACGAGGTTTAGAGGAGCTCTTTGTGAGTCTGGCTGCTGGTGAGACCAGGTTAAAAGGAACTCTTTGTGAGTCTGGCTGCTGGTGAGATGAGGTTTAGAGGAGCTCTTTGTGAGTCTGGCTGCTGGTGAGACCAGGTTAAAAGGAACTCTTTGTGAGTCTGACTGCTGTTGAGACCAGGTTAAAAGGAACTCTTTGTGAGTATGGCTGCTGGTGAGACCAGGTTTAAAGGAACTCTTTGTGAGTCTGGCTGCTGGTGAGACCAGGTTTCAAGGATCTCTTTGTGATTCTTGCTGTTGGTGAGACCAGGTTTAAAGGAGCCCTTTGTGAGTCTGGCTGCTGGTGAGACCAGGTTAAAAGGAACTCTTTGTGAGTCTGGCTGCTGTTGAGACCAGGTTTATAGGAACGCTTTGTGATTCTTGCTCTTGGTGAGACCATGTTTAAAGGAACTCTTTGTGAGTCTGGCTGCTGGTGAGACCAGGTGTATAGGAACTCTTTGTGAGTCTGGCTGCTGGTGAGACCAGGTGTATAGGAACTCTTTGTGAGTCTGGCTGCTGGTGAGACCAGGTTTAAAGGAACTCTATGTGAGTCTGGCTGCTGGTGAGACCGGGTTTATAGCAACTGTTTGTAAGACCAGGTTTATAGTAACTCTTTGTGAGTCTGGCTGCTAGTGAGACCAGATTAAAAGGAACACTTTGTGAGTCTGGTTGCTGTTGAACCAGTTTTAAAGGAACTCTTTGTGAGTCTGGCTGCTATTCAGACCAGGTTAAACGGAACTCTTTGTGAGTCTGGCTGCTGGTTAGACCAGGTTAAAAGGAACTCTTTGTGAGTATGGCTGCTGGTGAGACCAGGTTTAACGGAACTCTTTGTGAGTATGGCTGCTGGTGAGACCAGGTTAAAAGCAACTCTTTGTGAGTCTGGCTGCTGGTGAGACCAGGTTTAAAGGATCTCTTTGTGATTCTTGCTGTTGGTGAGTCCAGGTTTAACGGAACTCTTTGTGAGTATGGCTGCTGGTGAGACCAGGTTAAAAGCAACTCTTTGTGAGTCTGGCTGCTGGTGAGACCAGGTTTAAAGGATCTCTTTGTGATTCTTGCTGTTGGTGAGTCCAGGTTTAAATGGACTCTTTGTGAGTCTGGCTGCTGGTGAGACCAGGTTAAAAGCAATTCTTTGTGAGTCTGGCTGCTGGTAAGACCAGGTTTAAAGAAACTCTTTGTGACTATGGCTGCTGGTGAGACCAGGTTTAAAGGAACTCTTTGTGAGGCTGGCTGCTGGTGAGACCAAGTTAAAAGGATCACTTTGTGACTCTGGTTGCTGGTGAGACCAGGTTTAAAGGAACTCTTTGTGAGTCTGGCTGCTGGTAAGACCAGGTTTAAAGGATATCTTTGTGATTCTTGCTGTTGGTGAGACCAGGTTTAAAGGAGCTCTTTGTGAGTGGCTGCTGGTGAGACCAGGTTAAAAGGAACTCTTTTTGAGTCTGGTTGCTGGTGAGACCAGGTTTACAGGATCTCTTTTTGAGTCTGGCTGCTTTTGAGACCAGGTTAAAGGGAACTCTTTGAGAGTCTGGCTGCTGGTGAGACCAGGTTAAAAGGAAGTCTTACTGAGTCTGGCTGCTGGTGAGACCAGGTTAAAATGAACTCTTTGCGAGTCTGGCTGCTGGTGAGACCAGGTTTATAGGAACTCTTTGTGAGTCTTGCTGCTGGTGAGACCAGGTGTATAGAAACTCTTTGTGAGTCTGGCTGCTGGTGAGACCAGGTTTAAAGGAACTCTTTGTGAGTCTGGCTGCTGGTGAGACCGGGTTTATAGCAACTGTTTGTAAGACCAGGTTTATAGTAACGCTTTTTGAGTCTGGCTGCTAGTGAGACCAGATTAAAAGGAACACTTTGTGAGTCTGGTTGCTGTTGAACCAGTTTTAAAGGAACTCTTTGTGAGTCTGGCTGCTATTCAGACCAGGTTAAACGGAACTCTTTGTGAGTCTGGCTGCTGGTTAGACCAGGTTAAAAGGAACTCTTTGTGAGTATGGCTGCTGGTGAGACCAGGTTAAAAGCAACTCTTTGTGAGTCTGGCTGCTGGTAAGACCAGGTTTAAAGGAACTCTTTGTGAGTATGGCTGCTGGTGAGACCAGGTTTAAAGGAACTCTTTGTGAGTCTGGCTGCTGGTGAGACCAGGTTTAAAGGATCTCTTTGTGATTCTTGCTGCTGGTGAGTCCAGGTTTAAAGGAACTCTTTGTGAGGCTGGCTGCTGGTGAGACCAGGTTTAAAGGAACTCTTTGTGAGGCTGGCTGCTGGTGAGACCAAGTTAAAAGGATCACTTTGTGACTCTGGTTGCTGGTGAGACCAGGTTTAAAGGAACTCTTTGTGAGTCTGGCTGCTGTTGAGACGAGGTTTAGAGGAGCTCTTTGTGAGTCTGGCTGCTGGTGAGACCAGGTTAAAAGGAACTCTTTGTGAGTCTGGCTGCTGGTGAGATGAGGTTTAGAGGAGCTCTTTGTGAGTCTGGCTGCTGGTGAGACCAGGTTAAAAGGAACTCTTTGTGAGTCTGACTGCTGTTGAGACCAGGTTAAAAGGAACTCTTTGTGATTCTTGCTGTTGGTGAGACCAGGTTTAAAGGATCTCTTTGTGATTCTTGCTGCTGGTGAGTCCAGGTTTAAAGGAACTCTTTGTGAGGCTGGCTGCTGGTGAGACCAAGTTAAAAGGATCACTTTGTGACTCTGGTTGCTGGTGAGACCAGGTTTAAAGGAACTCTTTGTGAGTCTGGCTGCTGTTGAGACGAGGTTTAGAGGAGCTCTTTGTGAGTCTGGCTGCTGGTGAGACCAGGTTAAAAGGAACTCTTTGTGAGTCTGGCTGCTGGTGAGATGAGGTTTAGAGGAGCTCTTTGTGAGTCTGGCTGCTGGTGAGACCAGGTTAAAAGGAACTCTTTGTGAGTCTGACTGCTGGTGAGACAGGGTTAAAAGGATCTCTTTGTGATTCTTGCTGTTGGTGAGACCAGGTTTAAAGGAGCCCTTTTTGAGTCTGGCTGCTGGTGAGACCAGGTTAAAAGGAACTCTTTGTGAGTCTGGCTGCTGTTGAGACCAGGTTAAAAGTAACTCTTTTTGAGTCTGGCTGCTGGTGAGACCGGGTTTATAGGAACGCTTTGTGATTCTTGCTCTTGGTGAGACCGGGTTTATAGGAACGCTTTGTGATTCTTGCTCTTGGTGAGACCATGTTTAAAGGAACTCTTTGTGAGTCTGGCTGCTGGTGAGACCAGGTGTATAGGAACTCTTTGTGAGTCTGGCTGCTGGTGAGACCAGGTGTATAGGAACTCTTTGTGAGTCTGGCTGCTGGTGAGACCAGGTTTAAAGGAACTCTTTGTGAGTCTGGCTGCTGGTGAGACTGGGTTTATAGCAACTGTTTGTAAGACCAGGTTTATAGTAACTCTTTGTGAGTCTGGCTGCTAGTGAGACCAGATTAAAAGGAACACTTTGTGAGTCTGGTTGCTGTTGAACCAGTTTTAAAGGAACTCTTTGTGAGTCTGGCTGCTATTCAGACCAGGTTAAACGGAACTCTTTGTGAGTCTGGCTGCTGGTTAGACCAGGTTAAAAGGAACTCTTTGTGATTCTTGCTGTTGGTGAGTCCAGGTTTAAAGGGACTCTTTGTGAGTCTGGCTGCTGGTGAGACCAGGTTAAAAGCAATTCTTTGTGAGTCTGGCTGCTGGTAAGACCAGGTTTAAAGAAACTCTTTGTGACTATGGCTGCTGGTGAGACCAGGTTTAAAGGAACTCTTTGTGAGGCTGGCTGCTGGTGAGACCAAGTTAAAAGGATCACTTTGTGACTCTGGTTGCTGGTGAGACCAGGTTTAAAGGAACTCTTTGTGAGTCTGGCTGCTGGTAAGACCAGGTTTAAAGGATCTCTTTGTGATTCTTGCTGTTGGTGAGACCAGGTTTAAAGGAGCTCTTTGTGAGTCTGGCTGCTGGTGAGACCAGGTTAAAAGGAACTCTTTGTGAGTCTGGCTGCTGTTGAGACCAGGTTAAAAGTAACTCTTTTTGAGTCTGGTTGCTGGTGAGACCAGGTTTACAGGATCTCTTTTTGAGTCTGGCTGCTTTTGAGACCAGGTTAAAGGGAACTCTTTGAGAGTCTGGCTGCTGGTGAGACCAGGTTTATAGGAACTCTTTGTGAGTCTGGCTGCTGGTGAGACCAGGTGTATAGGAACTCTTTGTGAGTCTGGCTGCTGGTGAGACCAGGTTTAAAGGAACTCTTTGTGAGTCTGGCTGCTGGTGAGACCGGGTTTATAGCAACTGTTTGTAAGACCAGGTTTATAGTAACGCTTTGTGAGTCTGGCTGCTAGTGAGACCAGATTAAAAGGAACACTTTGTGAGTCTGGTTGCTGTTGAACCAGTTTTAAAGGAACTCTTTGTGAGTCTGGCTGCTATTCAGACCAGGTTAAACTGAACTCTTTGTGAGTCTGGCTGCTGGTTAGACCAGGTTAAAAGGAACTCTTTGTGAGTATGGCTGCTGGTGAGACCAGGTTTAACGGAACTCTTTGTGAGTATGGCTGCTGGTGAGACCAGGTTAAAAGCAACTCTTTGTGAGTCTGGCTGCTGGTAAGACCAGGTTTAAAGGAACTCTTTGTGAGTATGGCTGCCGGTGAGACCAGGTTTAAAGGAACTCTTTGTGAGTCTGGCTGCTGGTGAGACCAGGTTTAAAGGATCTCTTTGTGATTCTTGCTGCTGGTGAGTCCAGGTTTAAAGGAACTCTTTGTGAGGCTGGCTGCTGGTGAGACCAGGTTTAAAGGAACTCTTTGTGAGGCTGGCTGCTGGTGAGACGAGGTTTAGAGGAGCTCTTTGTGAGTCAAGCTGCTGGTGAGACCAGGTTAAAAGGAACTCTTTGTGAGTCTGGCTGCTGGTGAGATGAGGTTTAGAGGAGCTCTTTGTGAGTCTGGCTGCTGGTGAGACCAGGTTAAAAGGAACTCTTTGTGAGTCTGGCTGCTGGTGAGATGAGGTTTCAAGGATCTCTTTGTGATTCTTGCTGTTGGTGAGACCAGGTTTAAAGGAGCCCTTTGTGAGTCTGGCTGCTGGTGAGACCAGGTTAAAAGGAACTCTTTGTGAGTCTGGCTGCTGTTGAGACCAGGTTAAAAGTAACTCTTTTTGAGTCTGGCTGCTGGTGAGACCAGGTTTATAGGAACGCTTTGTGATTCTTGCTGTTGGTGAGACCATGTTTAAAGGAACTCTTTGTGAGTCTGGCTGCTGGTGAGACCAGGTGTATAGGAACTCTTTGTGAGTCTGACTGCTGGTGAGACCAGGTGTATAGGAACTCTTTGTGAGTCTGGCTGCTGGTGAGACCAGGTTTAAAGGAACTCTTTGTGAGTCTGGCTGCTGGTGAGACCGGGTTTATAGCAACTGTTTGTAAGACCAGGTTTATAGTAACTCTTTGTGAGTCTGGCTGCTAGTGAGACCAGATTAAAAGGAACACTTTGTGAGTCTGGTTGCCGTTGAACCAGTTTTAAAGGAACTCTTTGTGAGTCTGGCTGCTATTCAGACCAGGTTAAACGGAACCCTTTTTGAGTCTGGCTGCTGGTTAGACCAGGTTAAAAGGAACTCTTTGTGAGTATGGCTGCTGGTGAGACCAGGTTTAACGGAACTCTTTGTGAGTATGGCTGCTGGTGAGACCAGGTTAAAAGCAACTCTTTGTGAGTCTGGCTGCTGGTGAGACCAGGTTTAAAGGATCTCTTTGTGATTCTTGCTGTTGGTGAGTCCAGGTTTAAAGGGACTCTTTGTGAGTCTGGCTGCTGGTGAGACCAGGTTAAAAGCAATTCTTTGTGAGTCTGGCTCCTGGTGAGACCAGGTTTAAAGGAACTCTTTGTGAGTCTGGCTGCTGGTAAGACCAGGTTTCAAGGATCTCTTTGTGATTCTTGCTGTTGGTGAGACCAGGTTTAAAGGATCTCTTTGTGATTCTTGCTGCTGGTGAGTCCAGGTTTAAAGGAACTCTTTGTGAGGCTGGCTGCTGGTGAGACCAGGTTTAAAGGAACTCTTTGTGAGGCTGGCTGCTGGTGAGACCAAGTTAAAAGGATCACTTTGTGACTCTGGTTGCTGGTGAGACCAGGTTTAAAGGAACTCTTTTTGAGTCTGGCTGCTGTTGAGACGAGGTTTAGAGGAGCTCTTTGTGAGTCTGGCTGCTGGTGAGACCAGGTTAAAAGGAACTCTTTGTGAGTCTGGCTGCTGGTGAGATGAGGTTTAGAGGAGCTCTTTGTGAGTCTGGCTGCTGGTGAGACCAGGTTAAAAGGAACTCTTTGTGAGTCTGACTGCTGTTGAGACCAGGTTAAAAGGAACTCTTTGTGAGTATGGCTGCTGGTGAGACCAGGTTTAAAGGAACTCTTTGTGAGTCTGGCTGCTGGTGAGACCAGGTTTCAAGGATCTCTTTGTGATTCTTGCTGTTGGTGAGACCAGGTTTAAAGGAGCCCTTTGTGAGTCTGGCTGCTGGTGAGACCAGGTTAAAAGGAACTCTTTGTGAGTCTGGCTGCTGTTGAGACCAGGTTTATAGGAACGCTTTGTGATTCTTGCTCTTGGTGAGACCATGTTTAAAGGAACTCTTTGTGAGTCTGGCTGCTGGTGAGACCAGGTGTATAGGAACTCTTTGTGAGTCTGGCTGCTGGTGAGACCAGGTGTATAGGAACTCTTTGTGAGTCTGGCTGCTGGTGAGACCAGGTTTAAAGGAACTCTTTGTGAGTCTGGCTGCTGGTGAGACCGGGTTTATAGCAACTGTTTGTAAGACCAGGTTTATAGTAACTCTTTGTGAGTCTGGCTGCTAGTGAGACCAGATTAAAAGGAACACTTTGTGAGTCTGGTTGCTGTTGAACCAGTTTTAAAGGAACTCTTTGTGAGTCTGGCTGCTATTCAGACCAGGTTAAACGGAACTCTTTGTGAGTCTGGCTGCTGGTTAGACCAGGTTAAAAGGAACTCTTTGTGAGTATGGCTGCTGGTGAGACCAGGTTTAACGGAACTCTTTGTGAGTATGGCTGCTGGTGAGACCAGGTTAAAAGCAACTCTTTGTGAGTCTGGCTGCTGGTGAGAGCAGGTATAAAGGATCTCTTTGTGATTCTTGCTGTTGGTGAGTCCAGGCTTAAAGGGACTCTTTGTGAGTCTGGCTGCTGGTGAGACCAGGTTAAAAGCAATTCTTTGTGAGTCTGGCTGCTGGTGAGACCAGGTTTAAAGGAACTCTTTGTGAGTCTGGCTGCTGGTAAGACCAGGTTTCAAGGATCTCTTTGTGATTCTTGCTGTTGGTGAGACCAGGTTTAAAGGATCTCTTTGTGATTCTTGCTGCTGGTGAGTCCAGGTTTAAAGGAACTCTTTGTGAGGCTGGCTGCTGGTGAGACCAGGTTTAAAGGAACTCTTTGTGAGGCTGGCTGCTGGTGAGACCAAGTTAAAAGGATCACTTTGTGACTCTGGTTGCTGGTGAGACCAGGTTTAAAGGAACTCTTTGTGAGTCTGGCTGCTGTTGAGACGAGGTTTAGAGGAGCTCTTTGTGAGTCTGGCTGCTGGTGAGACCAGGTTAAAAGGAACTCTTTGTGAGTCTGGCTGCTGGTGAGATGAGGTTTAGAGGAGCTCTTTGTGAGTCTGGCTGCTGGTGAGACCAGGTTAAAAGGAACTCTTTGTGAGTCTGACTGCTGTTGAGACCAGGTTAAAAGGAACTCTTTGTGAGTATGGCTGCTGGTGAGACCAGGTTTAAAGGAACTCTTTGTGAGTCTGGCTGCTGGTGAGACCAGGTTTCAAGGATCTCTTTGTGATTCTTGCTGTTGGTGAGACCAGGTTTAAAGGAGCCCTTTGTGAGTCTGGCTGCTGGTGAGACCAGGTTAAAAGGAACTCTTTGTGAGTCTGGCTGCTTTTGAGACCAGGTTTATAGGAACGCTTTGTGATTCTTGCTCTTGGTGAGACCATGTTTAAAGGAACTCTTTGTGAGTCTGGCTGCTGGTGAGACCAGGTGTATAGGAACTCTTTGTGAGTCTGGCTGCTGGTGAGACCAGGTGTATAGGAACTCTTTGTGAGTCTGGCTGCTGGTGAGACCGGGTTTATAGCAACTGTTTGTAAGACCAGGTTTATAGTAACTCTTTGTGAGTCTGGCTGCTAGTGAGACCAGATTAAAAGGAACACTTTGTGAGTCTGGTTGCTGTTGAACCAGTTTTAAAGGAACTCTTTGTGAGTCTGGCTGCTATTCAGACCAGGTTAAACGGAATTCTTTGTGAGTCTGGCTGCTGGTTAAACCAGGTTAAAAGGAACTCTTTGTGAGTATGGCTGCTGGTGAGACCAGGTTTAACGGAACTCTTTGTGAGTATGGCTGCTGGTGAGACCAGGTTAAAAGCAACTCTTTGTGAGTCTGGCTGCTGGTGAGACCAGGTTTAAAGGATCTCTTTGTGATTCTTGCTGTTGGTGAGTCCAGGTTTAAAGGGACTCTTTGTGAGTCTGGCTGCTGGTGAGACCAGGTTAAAAGCAATTCTTTGTGAGTCTGGCTGCTGGTAAGACCAGGTTTAAAGAAACTCTTTGTGACTATGGCTGCTGGTGAGACCAGGTTTAAAGGAACTCTTTGTGAGGCTGGCTGCTGGTGAGACCAAGTTAAAAGGATCACTTTGTGACTCTGGTTGCTGGTGAGACCAGGTTTAAAGGAACTCTTTGTGAGTCTGGCTGCTGGTAAGACCAGGTTTAAAGGATCTCTTTGTGATTCTTGCTGTTGGTGAGACCAGGTTTAAAGGAGCTCTTTGTGAGTCTGGCTGCTGGTGAGACCAGGTTAAGAGGAACTCTTTGTGAGTCTGGCTGCTGTTGAGACCAGGTTAAAAGTAACTCTTTTTGAGTCTGGTTGCTGGTGAGACCAGGTTTACAGGATCTCTTTTTGAGTCTGGCTGCTTTTGAGACCAGGTTAAAGGGAACTCTTTGAGAGTCTGGCTGCTGGTGAGACCAGGTTAAAAGGAAGTCTTACTGAGTCTGGCTGCTGGTGAGACCAGGTTAAAATGAACTCTTTGCGAGTCTGGCTGCTGGTGAGACCAGGTTTATATGAACTCTTTGTGAGTCTGGCTGCTGGTGAGACCAGGTGTATAGGAACTCTTTGTGAGTCTGGCTGCTGGTGAGACCAGGTTTAAAGGAACTCTTTGTGAGTCTGGCTGCTGGTGAGACCGGGTTTATAGCAACTGTTTGTAAGACCAGGTTTATAGTAACGCTTTGTGAGTCTGGCTGCTAGTGAGACCAGATTAAAAGGAACACTTTGTGAGTCTGGTTGCTGTTGAACCAGTTTTAAAGGAACTCTTTGTGAGTCTGGCTGCTATTCAGACCAGGTTAAACGGAACTCTTTGTGAGTCTGGCTGCTGGTTAGACCAGGTTAAAAGGAACTCTTTGTGAGTATGGCTGCTGGTGAGACCAGGTTTAACGGAACTCTTTGTGAGTATGGCTGCTGGTGAGACCAGGTTAAAAGCAACTCTTTGTGAGTCTGGCTGCTGGTAAGAACAGGTTTAAAGGAACTCTTTGTGAGTATGGCTGCTGGTGAGACCAGGTTTAAAGGAACTCTTTGTGAGTCTGGCTGCTGGTGAGACCAGGTTTAAAGGATCTCTTTGTGATTCTTGCTGCTGGTGAGTCCAGGGTTAAAGGAACTCTTTGTGAGGCTGGCTGCTGGTGAGACCAGGTTTAAAGGAACTCTTTGTGAGGCTGGCTGCTGGTGAGACCAAGTTAAAAGGATCACTTTGTGACTCTGGTTGCTGGTGAGACCAGGTTTAAAGGAACTCTTTGTGAGTCTGGCTGCTGTTGAGACGAGGTTTAGAGGAGCTCTTTGTGAGTCTGGCTGCTGGTGAGACCAGGTTAAAAGGAACTCTTTGTGAGTCTGGCTGCTTGTGAGATGAGGTTTAGAGGAGCTCTTTGTGAGTCTGGCTGCTGGTGAGACCAGGTTAAAAGGAACTCTTTGTGAGTCTGACTGCTGTTGAGACCAGGTTAAAAGGAACTCTTTGTGAGTATGGCTGCTGGTGAGACCAGGTTTAAAGGAACTCTTTGTGAGTCTGGCTGCTGGTAAGACCAGGTTTCAAGGATCTCTTTGTGATTCTTGCTGTTGGTGAGACCAGGTTTAAAGGAGCCCTTTGTGAGTCTGGCTGCTGGTGAGACCAGGTTAAAAGTAACTCTTTTTGAGTCTGGCTGCTGGTGAGACCAGGTTTATAGGAACGCTTTGTGATTCTTGCTGTTGGTGAGACCATGTTTAAAGGAACTCTTTGTGAGTCTGGCTGCTGGTGAGACCAGGTGTATAGGAACTCTTTGTGAGTCTGACTGCTGGTGAGACCAGGTGTATAGGAACTCTTTGTGAGTCTGGCTGCTGGTGAGACCAGGTTTAAAGGAACTCTTTGTGAGTCTGGCTGCTGGTGAGACCGGGTTTATAGCAACTGTTTGTAAGACCAGGTTTATAGTAACTCTTTGTGAGTCTGGCTGCTAGTGAGACCAGATTAAAAGGAACACTTTGTGAGTCTGGTTGCTGTTGAACCAGTTTTAAAGGAACTCTTTGTGAGTCTGGCTGCTATTCAGACCAGGTTAAACGGAACTCTTTGTGAGTCTGGCTGCTGGTTAGACCAGGTTAAAAGGAACTCTTTGTGAGTATGGCTGCTGGTGAGACCAGGTTTAACGGAACTCTTTGTGAGTATGGCTGCTGGTGAGACCAGGTTAAAAGCAACTCTTTGTGAGTCTGGCTGCTGGTGAGACCAGGTTTAAAGGATCTCTTTGTGATTCTTGCTGTTGGTGAGTCCAGGTTTAAAGGGACTCTTTGTGAGTCTGGCTGCTGGTGAGACCAGGTTAAAAGCAATTCTTTGTGAGTCTGGCTGCTGGTGAGACCAGGTTTAAAGGAACTCTTTGTGAGTCTGGCTGCTGGTAAGACCAGGTTTAAAGGATCTCTTTGTGATTCTTGCTGTTGGTGAGACCAGGTTTAAAGGAGCTCTTTGTGAGTCTGGCTGCTGGTGAGACCAGGTTAAAAGGAACTCTTTGTGAGTCTGGCTGCTGTTGCGACCAGGTTAAAAGTAACACTTTTTGAGTCTGGTTGCTGGTGAGACCAGGTTTACAGGATCTCTTTTTGAGTCTGGCTGCTTTTGAGACCAGGTTAAAGGGAACTCTTTGAGAGTCTGGCTGCTGGTGAGACCAGGTTAAAAGGAAGTCTTACTGAGTCTGGCTGCTGGTGAGACCAGGTTAAAATGAACTCTTTGCGAGTCTGGCTGCTGGTGAGACCAGGTTTATAGGAACTCTTTGTGAGTCTGGCTGCTGGTGAGACCAGGTTTATAGGAACGCTTTGTGATTCTTGCTGTTGGTGAGACCAGGTTAAAAGCAATTCTTTGTGAGTCTGGCTGCTGGTAAGACCAGGTTTAAAGGATCTCTTTGTGATTCTTGCTGTTGGTGAGACCAGGTTTAAAGGAGCTCTTTGTGAGTCTGGCTGCTGGTGAGACCAGGTTTAAAAGGAACTCTTTGTGAGTCTGGCGGCTGTTGCGACCAGGTTAAAAGTAACACTTTTTGAGTCTGGTTGCTGGTGAGACCAGGTTTACAGGATCTCTTTTTGAGTCTGGCTGCTTTTGAGACCAGGTTAAAGGGAACTCTTTGAGAGTCTGGCTGCTGGTGAGACCAGGTTAAAAGGAAGTCTTACTGAGTCTGGCTGCTGGTGAGACCAGGTTAAAATGAACTCTTTGCGAGTCTGGCTGCTGGTGAGACCAGGTTTATAGGAACTCTTTGTGAGTCTGGCTGCTGGTGAGACCAGGTGTATAGGAACTCTTTGTGAGTCTGGCTGCTGGTGAGACCAGGTTTAAAGGAACTCTTTGTGAGTCTGGCTGCTGGTGAGACCGGGTTTATAGCAACTGTTTGTAAGACCAGGTTTATAGTAACGCTTTGTGAGTCTGGCTGCTAGTGAGACCAGATTAAAAGGAACACTTTGTGAGTCTGGTTGCTGTTGAACCAGTTTTAAAGGAACTCTTTGTGAGTCTGGCTGCTATTCAGACCAGGTTAAACGGAACTCTTTGTGAGTCTGGCTGCTGGTTAGACCAGGTTAAAAGGAACTCTTTGTGAGTATGGCTGCTGGTGAGACCAGGTTTAACGGAACTCTTTGTGAGTATGGCTGCTGGTGAGACCAGGTTAAAAGGAAGTCTTACTGAGTCTGGCTGCTGGTGAGACCAGGTTAAAATGAACTCTTTGCGAGTCTGGCTGCTGGTGAGACCAGGTTTATAGGAACTCTTTGTGAGTCTGGCTGCTGGTGAGACCAGGTGTATAGGAACTCTTTGTGAGTCTGGCTGCTGGTGAGACCAGGTTTAAAGGAACTCTTTGTGAGTCTGGCTGCTGGTGAGACCGGGTTTATAGCAACTGTTTGTAAGACCAGGTTTATAGTAACGCTTTGTGAGTCTGGCTGCTAGTGAGACCAGATTAAAAGGAACACTTTGTGAGTCTGGTTGCTGTTGAACCAGTTTTAAAGGAACTCTTTGTGAGTCTGGCTGCTATTCAGACCAGGTTAAACGGAACTCTTTGTGAGTCTGGCTGCTGGTTAGACCAGGTTAAAAGGAACTCTTTGTGAGTATGGCTGCTGGTGAGACCAGGTTTAACGGAACTCTTTGTGAGTATGGCTGCTGGTGAGACCAGGTTAAAAGCAACTCTTTGTGAGTCTGGCTGCTGGTAAGAACAGGTTTAAAGGAACTCTTTGTGAGTATGGCTGCTGGTGAGACCAGGTTTAAAGGAACTCTTTGTGAGTCTGGCTGCTGGTGAGACCAGGTTTAAAGGATCTCTTTGTGATTCTTGCTGCTGGTGAGTCCAGGTTTAAAGGAACTCTTTGTGAGGCTGGCTGCTGGTGAGACCAGGTTTAAAGGAACTCTTTGTGAGGCTGGCTGCTGGTGAGACCAAGTTAAAAGGATCACTTTGTGACTCTGGTTGCTGGTGAGACCAGGTTTAAAGGAACTCTTTGTGAGTCTGGCTGCTGTTGAGACGAGGTTTAGAGGAGCTCTTTGTGAGTCTGGCTGCTGGTGAGACCAGGTTAAAAGGAACTCTTTGTGAGTCTGGCTGCTTGTGAGATGAGGTTTAGAGGAGCTCTTTGTGAGTCTGGCTGCTGGTGAGACCAGGTTAAAAGGAACTCTTTGTGAGTCTGACTGCTGTTGAGACCAGGTTAAAAGGAACTCTTTGTGAGTATGGCTGCTGGTGAGACCAGGTTTAAAGGAACTCTTTGTGAGTCTGGCTGCTGGTAAGACCAGGTTTCAAGGATCTCTTTGTGATTCTTGCTGTTGGTGAGACCAGGTTTAAAGGAGCCCTTTGTGAGTCTGGCTGCTGGTGAGACCAGGTTAAAAGGAACTCTTTGTGAGTCTGGCTGCTGTTGAGACCAGGTTAAAAGTAACTCTTTTTGAGTCTGGCTGCTGGTGAGACCAGGTTTATAGGAACGCTTTGTGATTCTGTCTGTTGGTGAGACCATGTTTAAAGGAACTCTTTGTGAGTCTGGCTGCTGGTGAGACCAGGTGTATAGGAACTCTTTGTGAGTCTGACTGCTGGTGAGACCAGGTGTATAGGAACTCTTTGTGAGTCTGGCTGCTGGTGAGACCAGGTTTAAAGGAACTCTTTGTGAGTCTGGCTGCTGGTGAGACCGGGTTTATAGCAACTGTTTGTAAGACCAGGTTTATAGTAACTCTTTGTGAGTCTGGCTGCTAGTGAGACCAGATTAAAAGGAACACTTTGTGAGTCTGGTTGCTGTTGAACCAGTTTTAAAGGAACTCTTTGTGAGTCTGGCTGCTATTCAGACCAGGTTAAACGGAACTCTTTGTGAGTCTGGCTGCTGGTTAGACCAGGTTAAAAGGAACTCTTTGTGAGTATGGCTGCTGGTGAGACCAGGTTTAACGGAACTCTTTGTGAGTATGGCTGCTGGTGAGACCAGGTTAAAAGCAACTCTTTGTGAGTCTGGCTGCTGGTGAGACCAGGTTTAAAGGATCTCTTTGTGATTCTTGCTGTTGGTGAGTCCAGGTTTAAAGGGACTCTTTGTGAGTCTGGCTGCTGGTGAGACCAGGTTAAAAGCAATTCTTTGTGAGTCTGGCTGCTGGTGAGACCAGGTTTAAAGGAAGTCTTTGTGAGTCTGGCTGCTGGTAAGACCAGGTTTAAAGGATCTCTTTGTGATTCTTGCTGTTGGTGAGACCAGGTTTAAAGGAGCTCTTTGTGAGTCTGGCTGCTGGTGAGACCAGGTTAAAAGGAACTCTTTGTGAGTCTGGCTGCTGTTGCGACCAGGTTAAAAGTAACACTTTTTGAGTCTGGTTGCTGGTGAGACCAGGTTTACAGGATCTCTTTTTGAGTCTGGCTGCTTTTGAGACCAGGTTAAAGGGAACTCTTTGAGAGTCTGGCTGCTGGTGAGACCAGGTTAAAAGGAAGTCTTACTGAGTCTGGCTGCTGGTGAGACCAGGTTAAAATGAACTCTTTGCGAGTCTGGCTGCTGGTGAGACCAGGTTTATAGGAACTCTTTGTGAGTCTGGCTGCTGGTGAGACCAGGTTTATAGGAACGCTTTGTGATTCTTGCTGTTGGTGAGACCAGGTTAAAAGCAATTCTTTGTGAGTCTGGCTGCTGGTAAGACCAGGTTTAAAGGATCTCTTTGTGATTCTTGCTGTTGGTGAGACCAGGTTTAAAGGAGCTCTTTGTGAGTCTGGCTGCTGGTGAGACCAGGTTAAAAGGAACTCTTTGTGAGTCTGGCGGCTGTTGCGACCAGGTTAAAAGTAACACTTTTTGAGTCTGGTTGCTGGTGAGACCAGGTTTACAGGATCTCTTTTTGAGTCTGGCTGCTTTTGAGACCAGGTTAAAGGGAACTCTTTGAGAGTCTGGCTGCTGGTGAGACCAGGTTAAAAGGAAGTCTTACTGAGTCTGGCTGCTGGTGAGACCAGGTTAAAATGAACTCTTTGCGAGTCTGGCTGCTGGTGAGACCAGGTTTATAGGAACTCTTTGTGAGTCTGGCTGCTGGTGAGACCAGGTGTATAGGAACTCTTTGTGAGCCTGGCTGCTGGTGAGACCAGGTTTAAAGGAACTCTTTGTGAGTCTGGCTGCTGGTGAGACCGGGTTTATAGCAACTGTTTGTAAGACCAGGTTTATAGTAACGCTTTGTGAGTCTGGCTGCTAGTGAGACCAGATTAAAAGGAACACTTTGTGAGTCTGGTTGCTGTTGAACCAGTTTTAAAGGAACTCTTTGTGAGTCTGGCTGCTATTCAGACCAGGTTAAACGGAACTCTTTGTGAGTCTGGCTGCTGGTTAGACCAGGTTAAAAGGAACTCTTTGTGAGTATGGCTGCTGGTGAGACCAGGTTTAACGGAACTCTTTGTGAGTATGGCTGCTGGTGAGACCAGGTTAAAAGCAACTCTTTGTGAGTCTGGCTGCTGGTGAGACCAGGTTTAAAGGATCTCTTTGTGAGGCTGGCTGCTGGTGAGACCAGGTTTAAAGGAACTCTTTGTGAGTCTGGCTGCTATTCAGACCAGGTTAAACGGAACTCTTTGTGAGTCTGGCTGCTGGTTAGACCAGGTTAAAAGGAACTCTTTGTGAGTATGGCTGCTGGTGAGACCAGGTTTAACGGAACTCTTTGTGAGTATGGCTGCTGGTGAGACCAGGTTAAAAGCAACTCTTTGTGAGTCTGGCTGCTGGTTAGACCAGGTTTAAAGGATCTCTTTGTGATTCTTGCTGTTGGTGAGTCCAGGTTTAAAGGGACTCTTTGTGAGTCTGGCTGCTGGTGAGACCAGGTTAAAAGCAATTCTTTGTGAGTCTGGCTGCTGGTGAGACCAGGTTTAAAGGAACTCTTTGTGAGTCTGGCTGCTGGTAAGACCAGGTTTCAAGGATCTCTTTGTGATTCTTGCTGTTGGTGAGACCAGGTTTAAAGGATCTCTTTGTGATTCTTGCTGCTGGTGAGTCCAGGTTTAAAGGAACTCTTTGTGAGGCTGGCTGCTGGTGAGACCAGGTTTAAAGGAACTCTTTGTGAGGCTGGCTGCTGGTGAGACCAAGTTAAAAGGATCACTTTGTGACTCTGGTTGCTGGTGAGACCAGGTTTAAAGGAACTCTTTGTGAGTCTGGCTGCTGTTGAGACGAGGTTTAGAGGAGCTCTTTGTGAGTCTGGCTGCTGGTGAGACCAGGTTAAAAGGAACTCTTTGTGAGTCTGGCTGCTGGTGAGATGAGGTTTAGAGGAGCTCTTTGTGAGTCTGGCTGCTGGTGAGACCAGGTTAAAAGGAACTCTTTGTGAGTCTGACTGCTGTTGAGACCAGGTTAAAAGGAACTCTTTGTGAGTATGGCTGCTGGTGAGACCAGGTTTAAAGGAACTCTTTGTGAGTCTGGCTGCTGGTGAGACCAGGTTTCAAGGATCTCTTTGTGATTCTTGCTGTTGGTGAGACCAGGTTTAAAGGAGCCCTTTGTGAGTCTGGCTGCTGGTGAGACCAGGTTAAAAGGAACTCTTTGTGAGTCTGGCTGCTGTTGAGACCAGGTTTATAGGAACGCTTTGTGATTCTTGCTCTTGGTGAGACCATGTTTAAAGGAACTCTTTGTGAGTCTGGCTGCTGGTGAGACCAGGTGTATAGGAACTCTTTGTGAGTCTGGCTGCTGGTGAGACCAGGTGTATAGGAACTCTTTGTGAGTCTGGCTGCTGGTGAGACCAGGTTTAAAGGAACTCTATGTGAGTCTGGCTGCTGGTGAGACCGGGTTTATAGCAACTGTTTGTAAGACCAGGTTTATAGTAACTCTTTGTGAGTCTGGCTGCTAGTGAGACCAGATTAAAAGGAACACTTTGTGAGTCTGGTTGCTGTTGAACCAGTTTTAAAGGAACTCTTTGTGAGTCTGGCTGCTATTCAGACCAGGTTAAACGGAACTCTTTGTGAGTCTGGCTGCTGGTTAGACCAGGTTAAAAGCAATTCTTTGTGAGTCTGGCTGCTGGTAAGACCAGGTTTAAAGAAACTCTTTGTGACTATGGCTGCTGGTGAGACCAGGTTTAAAGGAACTCTTTGTGAGGCTGGCTGCTGGTGAGACCAAGTTAAAAGGATCACTTTGTGACTCTGGTTGCTGGTGAGACCGGGTTTAAAGGAACTCTTTGTGAGTCTGGCTGCTGGTAAGACCAGGTTTAAAGGATCTCTTTGTGATTCTTGCTGTTGGTGAGACCAGGTTTAAAGGAGCTCTTTGTGAGTCTGGCTGCTGGTGAGACCAGGTTAAAAGGAACTCTTTGTGAGTCTGGCTGCTGTTGAGACCAGGTTAAAAGTAACTCTTTTTGAGTCTGGTTGCTGGTGAGACCAGGTTTACAGGATCTCTTTTTGAGTCTGGCTGCTTTTGAGACCAGGTTAAAGGGAACTCTTTGAGAGTCTGGCTGCTGGTGAGACCAGGTTAAAAGGAAGTCTTACTGAGTCTGGCTGCTGGTGAGACCAGGTTAAAATGAACTCTTTGCGAGTCTGGCTGCTGGTGAGACCAGGTTTATAGGAACTCTTTGTGAGTCTGGCTGCTGGTGAGACCAGGTGTATAGGAACTCTTTGTGAGTCTGGCTGCTGGTGAGACCAGGTTTAAAGGAACTCTTTGTGAGTCTGGCTGCTGGTGAGACCGGGTTTATAGCAACTGTTTGTAAGACCAGGTTTATAGTAACGCTTTGTGAGTCTGGCTGCTAGTGAGACCAGATTAAAAGGAACACTTTGTGAGTCTGGTTGCTGTTGAACCAGTTTTAAAGGAACTCTTTGTGAGTCTGGCTGCTATTCAGACCAGGTTAAACGGAACTCTTTGTGAGTCTGGCTGCTGGTTAGACCAGGTTAAAAGGAACTCTTTGTGAGTATGGCTGCTGGTGAGACCAGGTTTAACGGAACTCTTTGTGAGTATGGCTGCTGGTGAGACCAGGTTAAAAGCAACTCTTTGTGAGTCTGGCTGCTGGTGAGACCAGGTTTAAAGGATCTCTTTGTGAGGCTGGCTGCTGGTGAGACCAGGTTTAAAGGAACTCTTTGTGAGTCTGGCTGCTATTCAGACCAGGTTAAACGGAACTCTTTGTGAGTCTGGCTGCTGGTTAGACCAGGTTAAAAGGAACTCTTTGTGAGTATGGCTGCTGGTGAGACCAGGTTTAACGGAACTCTTTGTGAGTATGGCTGCTGGTGAGACCAGGTTAAAAGCAACTCTTTGTGAGTCTGGCTGCTGGTGAGACCAGGTTTAAAGGATCTCTTTGTGATTCTTGCTGTTGGTGAGTCCAGGTTTAAAGGGACTCTTTGTGAGTCTGGCTGCTGGTGAGACCAGGTTAAAAGCAATTCTTTGTGAGTCTGGCTGCTGGTGAGACCAGGTTTAAAGGAACTCTTTGTGAGTCTGGCTGCTGGTAAGACCAGGTTTCAAGGATCTCTTTGTGATTCTTGCTGTTGGTGAGACCAGGTTTAAAGGATCTCTTTGTGATTCTTGCTGCTGGTGAGTCCAGGTTTAAAGGAACTCTTTGTGAGGCTGGCTGCTGGTGAGACCAGGTTTAAAGGAACTCTTTGTGAGGCTGGCTGCTGGTGAGACCAAGTTAAAAGGATCACTTTGTGACTCTGGTTGCTGGTGAGACCAGGTTTAAAGGAACTCTTTGTGAGTCTGGCTGCTGTTGAGACGAGGTTTAGAGGAGCTCTTTGTGAGTCTGGCTGCTGGTGAGACCAGGTTAAAAGGAACTCTTTGTGAGTCTGGCTGCTGGTGAGATGAGGTTTAGAGGAGCTCTTTGTGAGTCTGGCTGCTGGTGAGACCAGGTTAAAAGGAACTCTTTGTGAGTCTGACTGCTGTTGAGACCAGGTTAAAAGGAACTCTTTGTGAGTATGGCTGCTGGTGAGACCAGGTTTAAAGGAACTCTTTGTGAGTCTGGCTGCTGGTGAGACCAGGTTTCAAGGATCTCTTTGTGATTCTTGCTGTTGGTGAGACCAGGTTTAAAGGAGCCCTTTGTGAGTCTGGCTGCTGGTGAGACCAGGTTAAAAGGAACTCTTTGTGAGTCTGGCTGCTGTTGAGACCAGGTTTATAGGAACGCTTTGTGATTCTTGCTCTTGGTGAGACCATGTTTAAAGGAACTCTTTGTGAGTCTGGCTGCTGGTGAGACCAGGTGTATAGGAACTCTTTGTGAGTCTGGCTGCTGGTGAGACCAGGTGTATAGGAACTCTTTGTGAGTCTGGCTGCTGGTGAGACCAGGTTTAAAGGAACTCTATGTGAGTCTGGCTGCTGGTGAGACCGGGTTTATAGCAACTGTTTGTAAGACCAGGTTTATAGTAACTCTTTGTGAGTCTGGCTGCTAGTGAGACCAGATTAAAAGGAACACTTTGTGAGTCTGCTTGCTGTTGAACCAGTTTTAAAGGAACTCTTTGTGAGTCTGGCTGCTATTCAGACCAGGTTAAACGGAACTCTTTGTGAGTCTGGCTGCTGGTTAGACCAGGTTAAAAGGAACTCTTTGTGAGTATGGCTGCTGGTGAGACCAGGTTTAACGGAACTCTTTGTGAGTATGGCTGCTGGTGAGACCAGGTTAAAAGCAACTCTTTGTGAGTCTGGCTGCTGGTGAGACCAGGTTTAAAGGATCTCTTTGTGATTCTTGCTGTTGGTGAGTCCAGGTTTAAAGGAACTCTTTGTGAGTCTGGCTGCTGGTAAGACCAGGTTTAAAGGATCTCTTTGTGATTCTTGCTGTTGGTGAGACCAGGTTTAAAGGAGCTCTTTGTGAGTCTGGCTGCTGGTGAGACCAGGTTAAAAGGAACTCTTTGTGAGTCTGGCTGCTGTTGAGACCAGGTTAAAAGTAACTCTTTTTGAGTCTGGTTGCTGGTGAGACCAGGTTTACAGGATCTCTTTTTGAGTCTGGCTGCTTTTGAGACCAGGTTAAAGGGAACTCTTTGAGAGTCTGGCTGCTGGTGAGACCAGGTTAAAAGGAAGTCTTACTGAGTCTGGCTGCTGGTGAGACCAGGTTAAAATGAACTCTTTGCGAGTCTGGCTGCTGGTGAGACCAGGTTTATAGGAACTCTTTGTGAGTCTGGCTGCTGGTGAGACCAGGTGTATGGGAACTCTTTGTGAGTCTGGCTGCTGGTGAGACCAGGTTTAAAGGAACTCTTTGTGAGTCTGGCTGCTGGTGAGACCGGGTTTATAGCAACTGTTTGTAAGACCAGGTTTATAGTAACGCTTTGTGAGTCTGGCTGCTAGTGAGACCAGATTAAAAGGAACACTTTGTGAGTCTGGTTGCTGTTGAACCAGTTTTAAAGGAACTCTTTGTGAGTCTGGCTGCTATTCAGACCAGGTTAAACGGAACTCTTTGTGAGTCTGGCTGCTGGTTAGACTAGGTTAAAAGGAACTCTTTGTGAGTATGGCTGCTGGTGAGACCAGGTTTAACGGAACTCTTTGTGAGTATGGCTGCTGGTGAGACCAGGTTAAAAGCAACTCTTTGTGAGTCTGGCTGCTGGTAAGACCAGGTTTAAAGGAACTCTTTGTGAGTATGGCTGCTGGTGTGACCAGGTTTAAAGGAACTCTTTGTGAGTCTGGCTGCTGGTGAGACCAGGTTTAAAGGATCTCTTTGTGATTCTTGCTGCTGGTGAGTCCAGGTTTAAAGGAACTCTTTGTGAGGCTGGCTGCTGGTGAGACCAGGTTTAAAGGAACTCTTTGTGAGGCTGGCTGCTGGTGAGACCAAGTTAAAAGGATCACTTTGTGACTCTGGTTGCTGGTGAGACCAGGTTTAAAGGAACTCTTTGTGAGTCTGGCTGCTGTTGAGACGAGGTTTAGAGGAGCTCTTTGTGAGTCTGGCTGCTGGTGAGACCAGGTTAAAAGGAACTCTTTGTGAGTCTGGCTGCTTGTGAGATGAGGTTTAGAGGAGCTCTTTGTGAGTCTGGCTGCTGGTGAGACCAGGTTAAAAGGAACTCTTTGTGAGTCTGACTGCTGTTGAGACCAGGTTAAAAGGAACTCTTTGTGAGTATGGCTGCTGGTGAGACCAGGTTTAAAGGAACTCTTTGTGATTCTGTCTGTTGGTGAGACCATGTTTAAAGGAACTCTTTGTGAGTCTGGCTGCTGGTGAGACCAGGTGTATAGGAACTCTTTGTGAGTCTGACTGCTGGTGAGACCAGGTGTATAGGAACTCTTTGTGAGTCTGGCTGCTGGTGAGACCAGGTTTAAAGGAACTCTTTGTGAGTCTGGCTGCTGGTGAGACCGGGTTTATAGCAACTGTTTGTAAGACCAGGTTTATAGTAACTCTTTGTGAGTCTGGCTGCTAGTGAGACCAGATTAAAAGGAACACTTTGTGAGTCTGGTTGCTGTTGAACCAGTTTTAAAGGAACTCTTTGTGAGTCTGGCTGCTATTCAGACCAGGTTAAACGGAACTCTTTGTGAGTCTGGCTGCTGGTTAGACCAGGTTAAAAGGAACTCTTTGTGAGTATGGCTGCTGGTGAGACCAGGTTTAACGGAACTCTTTGTGAGTATGGCTGCTGGTGAGACCAGGTTAAAAGCAACTCTTTGTGAGTCTGGCTGCTGGTGAGACCAGGTTTAAAGGATCTCTTTGTGATTCTTGCTGTTGGTGAGTCCAGGTTTAAAGGGACTCTTTGTGAGTCTGGCTGCTGGTGAGACCAGGTTAAAAGCAATTCTTTGTGAGTCTGGCTGCTGGTGAGACCAGGTTTAAAGGAAGTCTTTGTGAGTCTGGCTGCTGGTAAGACCAGGTTTAAAGGATCTCTGTGATTCTTGCTGTTGGTGAGACCAGGTTTAAAGGAGCTCTTTGTGAGTCTGGCTGCTGGTGAGACCAGGTTAAAAGGAACTCTTTGTGAGTCTGGCTGCTGTTGCGACCAGGTTAAAAGTAACACTTTTTGAGTCTGGTTGCTGGTGAGACCAGGTTTACAGGATCTCTTTTTGAGTCTGGCTGCTTTTGAGACCAGGTTAAAGGGAACTCTTTGAGAGTCTGGCTGCTGGTGAGACCAGGTTAAAAGGAAGTCTTACTGAGTCTGGCTGCTGGTGAGACCAGGTTAAAATGAACTCTTTGCGAGTCTGGCTGCTGGTGAGACCAGGTTTATAGGAACTCTTTGTGAGTCTGGCTGCTGGTGAGACCAGGTTTATAGGAACGCTTTGTGATTCTTGCTGTTGGTGAGACCAGGTTAAAAGCAATTCTTTGTGAGTCTGGCTGCTGGTAAGACCAGGTTTAAAGGATCTCTTTGTGATTCTTGCTGTTGGTGAGACCAGGTTTAAAGGAGCTCTTTGTGAGTCTGGCTGCTGGTGAGACCAGGTTAAAAGGAACTCTTTGTGAGTCTGGCGGCTGTTGCGACCAGGTTAAAAGTAACACTTTTTGAGTCTGGTTGCTGGTGAGACCAGGTTTACAGGATCTCTTTTTGAGTCTGGCTGCTTTTGAGACCAGGTTAAAGGGAACTCTTTGAGAGTCTGGCTGCTGGTGAGACCAGGTTAAAAGGAAGTCTTACTGAGTCTGGCTGCTGGTGAGACCAGGTTAAAATGAACTCTTTGCGAGTCTGGCTGCTGGTGAGACCAGGTTTATAGGAACTCTTTGTGAGTCTGGCTGCTGGTGAGACCAGGTGTATAGGAACTCTTTGTGAGTCTGGCTGCTGGTGAGACCAGGTTTAAAGGAACTCTTTGTGAGTCTGGCTGCTGGTGAGACCGGGTTTATAGCAACTGTTTGTAAGACCAGGTTTATAGTAACGCTTTGTGAGTCTGGCTGCTAGTGAGACCAGATTAAAAGGAACACTTTGTGAGTCTGGTTGCTGTTGAACCAGTTTTAAAGGAACTCTTTGTGAGTCTGGCTGCTATTCAGACCAGGTTAAACGGAACTCTTTGTGAGTCTGGCTGCTGGTTAGACCAGGTTAAAAGGAACTCTTTGTGAGTATGGCTGCTGGTGAGACCAGGTTTAACGGAACTCTTTGTGAGTATGGCTGCTGGTGAGACCAGGTTAAAAGCAACTCTTTGTGAGTCTGGCTGCTGGTGAGACCAGGTTTAAAGGATCTCTTTGTGAGGCTGGCTGCTGGTGAGACCAGGTTTAAAGGAACTCTTTGTGAGTCTGGCTGCTATTCAGACCAGGTTAAACGGAACTCTTTGTGAGTCTGGCTGCTGGTTAGACCAGGTTAAAAGGAACTCTTTGTGAGTATGGCTGCTGGTGAGACCAGGTTTAACGGAACTCTTTGTGAGTATGGCTGCTGGTGAGACCAGGTTAAAAGCAACTCTTTGTGAGTCTGGCTGCTGGTTAGACCAGGTTTAAAGGATCTCTTTGTGATTCTTGCTGTTGGTGAGTCCAGGTTTAAAGGGACTCTTTGTGAGTCTGGCTGCTGGTGAGACCAGGTTAAAAGCAATTCTTTGTGAGTCTGGCTGCTGGTGAGACCAGGTTTAAAGGAACTCTTTGTGAGTCTGGCTGCTGGTAAGACCAGGTTTCAAGGATCTCTTTGTGATTCTTGCTGTTGGTGAGACCAGGTTTAAAGGATCTCTTTGTGATTCTTGCTGCTGGTGAGTCCAGGTTTAAAGGAACTCTTTGTGAGGCTGGCTGCTGGTGAGACCAGGTTTAAAGGAACTCTTTGTGAGGCTGGCTGCTGGTGAGACCAAGTTAAAAGGATCACTTTGTGACTCTGGTTGCTGGTGAGACCAGGTTTAAAGGAACTCTTTGTGAGTCTGGCTGCTGTTGAGACGAGGTTTAGAGGAGCTCTTTGTGAGTCTGGCTGCTGGTGAGACCAGGTTAAAAGGAACTCTTTGTGAGTCTGGCTGCTGGTGAGATGAGGTTTAGAGGAGCTCTTTGTGAGTCTGGCTGCTGGTGAGACCAGGTTAAAAGGAACTCTTTGTGAGTCTGACTGCTGTTGAGACCAGGTTAAAAGGAACTCTTTGTGAGTATGGCTGCTGGTGAGACCAGGTTTAAAGGAACTCTTTGTGAGTCTGGCTGCTGGTGAGACCAGGTTTCAAGGATCTCTTTGTGATTCTTGCTGTTGGTGAGACCAGGTTTAAAGGAGCCCTTTGTGAGTCTGGCTGCTGGTGAGACCAGGTTAAAAGGAACTCTTTGTGAGTCTGGCTGCTGTTGAGACCAGGTTTATAGGAACGCTTTGTGATTCTTGCTCTTGGAGAGACCATGTTTAAAGGAACTCTTTGTGAGTCTGGCTGCTGGTGAGACCAGGTGTATAGGAACTCTTTGTGAGTCTGGCTGCTGGTGAGACCAGGTGTATAGGAACTCTTTGTGAGTCTGGCTGCTGGTGAGACCAGGTTTAAAGGAACTCTATGTGAGTCTGGCTGCTGGTGAGACCGGGTTTATAGCAACTGTTTGTAAGACCAGGTTTATAGTAACTCTTTGTGAGTCTGGCTGCTAGTGAGACCAGATTAAAAGGAACACTTTGTGAGTCTGGTTGCTGTTGAACCAGTTTTAAAGGAACTCTTTGTGAGTCTGGCTGCTATTCAGACCAGGTTAAACGGAACTCTTTGTGAGTCTGGCTGCTGGTTAGACCAGGTTAAAAGCAATTCTTTGTGAGTCTGGCTGCTGGTAAGACCAGGTTTAAAGAAACTCTTTGTGACTATGGCTGCTGGTGAGACCAGGTTTAAAGGAACTCTTTGTGAGGCTGGCTGCTGGTGAGACCAAGTTAAAAGGATCACTTTGTGACTCTGGTTGCTGGTGAGACCGGGTTTAAAGGAACTCTTTGTGAGTCTGGCTGCTGGTAAGACCAGGTTTAAAGGATCTCTTTGTGATTCTTGCTGTTGGTGAGACCAGGTTTAAAGGAGCTCTTTGTGAGTCTGGCTGCTGGTGAGACCAGGTTAAAAGGAACTCTTTGTGAGTCTGGCTGCTGTTGAGACCAGGTTAAAAGTAACTCTTTTTGAGTCTGGTTGCTGGTGAGACCAGGTTTACAGGATCTCTTTTTGAGTCTGGCTGCTTTTGAGACCAGGTTAAAGGGAACTCTTTGAGAGTCTGGCTGCTGGTGAGACCAGGTTAAAAGGAAGTCTTACTGAGTCTGGCTGCTGGTGAGACCAGGTTAAAATGAACTCTTTGCGAGTCTGGCTGCTGGTGAGACCAGGTTTATAGGAACTCTTTGTGAGTCTGGCTGCTGGTGAGACCAGGTGTATAGGAACTCTTTGTGAGTCTGGCTGCTGGTGAGACCAGGTTTAAAGGAACTCTTTGTGAGTCTGGCTGCTGGTGAGACCGGGTTTATAGCAACTGTTTGTAAGACCAGGTTTATAGTAACGCTTTGTGAGTCTGGCTGCTAGTGAGACCAGATTAAAAGGAACACTTTGTGAGTCTGGTTGCTGTTGAACCAGTTTTAAAGGAACTCTTTGTGAGTCTGGCTGCTATTCAGACCAGGTTAAACGGAACTCTTTGTGAGTCTGGCTGCTGGTTAGACCAGGTTAAAAGGAACTCTTTGTGAGTATGGCTGCTGGTGAGACCAGGTTTAACGGAACTCTTTGTGAGTATGGCTGCTGGTGAGACCAGGTTAAAAGCAACTCTTTGTGAGTCTGGCTGCTGGTGAGACCAGGTTTAAAGGATCTCTTTGTGAGGCTGGCTGCTGGTGAGACCAGGTTTAAAGGAACTCTTTGTGAGTCTGGCTGCTATTCAGACCAGGTTAAACGGAACTCTTTGTGAGTCTGGCTGCTGGTTAGACCAGGTTAAAAGGAACTCTTTGTGAGTATGGCTGCTGGTGAGACCAGGTTTAACGGAACTCTTTGTGAGTATGGCTGCTGGTGAGACCAGGTTAAAAGCAACTCTTTGTGAGTCTGGCTGCTGGTGAGACCAGGTTTAAAGGATCTCTTTGTGATTCTTGCTGTTGGTGAGTCCAGGTTTAAAGGGACTCTTTGTGAGTCTGGCTGCTGGTGAGACCAGGTTAAAAGCAATTCTTTGTGAGTCTGGCTGCTGGTGAGACCAGGTTTAAAGGAACTCTTTGTGAGTCTGGCTGCTGGTAAGACCAGGTTTCAAGGATCTCTTTGTGATTCTTGCTGTTGGTGAGACCAGGTTTAAAGGATCTCTTTGTGATTCTTGCTGCTGGTGAGTCCAGGTTTAAAGGAACTCTTTGTGAGGCTGGCTGCTGGTGAGACCAGGTTTAAAGGAACTCTTTGTGAGGCTGGCTGCTGGTGAGACCAAGTTAAAAGGATCACTTTGTGACTCTGGTTGCTGGTGAGACCAGGTTTAAAGGAACTCTTTGTGAGTCTGGCTGCTGTTGAGACGAGGTTTAGAGGAGCTCTTTGTGAGTCTGGCTGCTGGTGAGACCAGGTTAAAAGGAACTCTTTGTGAGTCTGGCTGCTGGTGAGATGAGGTTTAGAGGAGCTCTTTGTGAGTCTGGCTGCTGGTGAGACCAGGTTAAAAGGAACTCTTTGTGAGTCTGACTGCTGTTGAGACCAGGTTAAAAGGAACTCTTTGTGAGTATGGCTGCTGGTGAGACCAGGTTTAAAGGAACTCTTTGTGAGTCTGGCTGCTGGTGAGACCAGGTTTCAAGGATCTCTTTGTGATTCTTGCTGTTGGTGAGACCAGGTTTAAAGGAGCCCTTTGTGAGTCTGGCTGCTGGTGAGACCAGGTTAAAAGGAACTCTTTGTGAGTCTGGCTGCTGTTGAGACCAGGTTTATAGGAACGCTTTGTGATTCTTGCTCTTGGTGAGACCATGTTTAAAGGAACTCTTTGTGAGTCTGGCTGCTGGTGAGACCAGGTGTATAGGAACTCTTTGTGAGTCTGGCTGCTGGTGAGACCAGGTGTATAGGAACTCTTTGTGAGTCTGGCTGCTGGTGAGACCAGGTTTAAAGGAACTCTATGTGAGTCTGGCTGCTGGTGAGACCGGGTTTATAGCAACTGTTTGTAAGACCAGGTTTATAGTAACTCTTTGTGAGTCTGGCTGCTAGTGAGACCAGATTAAAAGGAACACTTTGTGAGTCTGGTTGCTGTTGAACCAGTTTTAAAGGAACTCTTTGTGAGTCTGGCTGCTATTCAGACCAGGTTAAACGGAACTCTTTGTGAGTCTGGCTGCTGGTTAGACCAGGTTAAAAGGAACTCTTTGTGAGTATGGCTGCTGGTGAGACCAGGTTTAACGGAACTCTTTGTGAGTATGGCTGCTGGTGAGACCAGGTTAAAAGCAACTCTTTGTGAGTCTGGCTGCTGGTGAGACCAGGTTTAAAGGATCTCTTTGTGATTCTTGCTGTTGGTGAGTCCAGGTTTAAAGGAACTCTTTGTGAGTCTGGCTGCTGGTAAGACCAGGTTTAAAGGATCTCTTTGTGATTCTTGCTGTTGGTGAGACCAGGTTTAAAGGAGCTCTTTGTGAGTCTGGCTGCTGGTGAGACCAGGTTAAAAGGAACTCTTTGTGAGTCTGGCTGCTGTTGAGACCAGGTTAAAAGTAACTCTTTTTGAGTCTGGTTGCTGGTGAGACCAGGTTTACAGGATCTCTTTTTGAGTCTGGCTGCTTTTGAGACCAGGTTAAAGGGAACTCTTTGAGAGTCTGGCTGCTGGTGAGACCAGGTTAAAAGGAAGTCTTACTGAGTCTGGCTGCTGGTGAGACCAGGTTAAAATGAACTCTTTGCGAGTCTGGCTGCTGGTGAGACCAGGTTTATAGGAACTCTTTGTGAGTCTGGCTGCTGGTGAGACCAGGTGTATAGGAACTCTTTGTGAGTCTGGCTGCTGGTGAGACCAGGTTTAAAGGAACTCTTTGTGAGTCTGGCTGCTGGTGAGACCGGGTTTATAGCAACTGTTTGTAAGACCAGGTTTATAGTAACGCTTTGTGAGTCTGGCTGCTAGTGAGACCAGATTAAAAGGAACACTTTGTGAGTCTGGTTGCTGTTGAACCAGTTTTAAAGGAACTCTTTGTGAGTCTGGCTGCTATTCAGACCAGGTTAAACGGAACTCTTTGTGAGTCTGGCTGCTGGTTAGACTAGGTTAAAAGGAACTCTTTGTGAGTATGGCTGCTGGTGAGACCAGGTTTAACGGAACTCTTTGTGAGTATGGCTGCTGGTGAGACCAGGTTAAAAGCAACTCTTTGTGAGTCTGGCTGCTGGTAAGACCAGGTTTAAAGGAACTCTTTGTGAGTATGGCTGCTGGTGTGACCAGGTTTAAAGGAACTCTTTGTGAGTCTGGCTGCTGGTGAGACCAGGTTTAAAGGATCTCTTTGTGATTCTTGCTGCTGGTGAGTCCAGGTTTAAAGGAACTCTTTGTGAGGCTGGCTGCTGGTGAGACCAGGTTTAAAGGAACTCTTTGTGAGGCTGGCTGCTGGTGAGACCAAGTTAAAAGGATCACTTTGTGACTCTGGTTGCTGGTGAGACCAGGTTTAAAGGAACTCTTTGTGAGTCTGGCTGCTGTTGAGACGAGGTTTAGAGGAGCTCTTTGTGAGTCTGGCTGCTGGTGAGACCAGGTTAAAAGGAACTCTTTGTGAGTCTGGCTGCTTGTGAGATGAGGTTTAGAGGAGCTCTTTGTGAGTCTGGCTGCTGGTGAGACCAGGTTAAAAGGAACTCTTTGTGAGTCTGACTGCTGTTGAGACCAGGTTAAAAGGAACTCTTTGTGAGTATGGCTGCTGGTGAGACCAGGTTTAAAGGAACTCTTTGTGAGTCTGGCTGCTGGTAAGACCAGGTTTCAAGGATCTCTTTGTGATTCTTGCTGTTGGTGAGACCAGGTTTAAAGGAGCCCTTTGTGAGTCTGGCTGCTGGTGAGACCAGGTTAAAAGGAACTCTTTGTGAGTCTGGCTGCTGTTGAGACCAGGTTAAAAGTAACTCTTTTTGAGTCTGGCTGCTGGTGAGACCAGGTTTATAGGAACGCTTTGTGATTCTTGCTGTTGGTGAGACCATGTTTAAAGGAACTCTTTGTGAGTCTGGCTGCTGGTGAGACCAGGTGTATAGGAACTCTTTGTGAGTCTGACTGCTGGTGAGACCAGGTGTATAGGAACTCTTTGTGAGTCTGGCTGCTGGTGAGACCAGGTTTAAAGGAACTCTTTGTGAGTCTGGCTGCTGGTGAGACCGGGTTTATAGCAACTGTTTGTAAGACCAGGTTTATAGTAACTCTTTGTGAGTCTGGCTGCTAGTGAGACCAGATTAAAAGGAACACTTTGTGAGTCTGGTTGCTGTTGAACCAGTTTTAAAGGAACTCTTTGTGAGTCTGGCTGCTATTCAGACCAGGTTAAACGGAACTCTTTGTGAGTCTGGCTGCTGGTTAGACCAGGTTAAAAGGAACTCTTTGTGAGTATGGCTGCTGGTGAGACCAGGTTTAACGGAACTCTTTGTGAGTATGGCTGCTGGTGAGACCAGGTTAAAAGCAACTCTTTGTGAGTCTGGCTGCTGGTGAGACCAGGTTTAAAGGATCTCTTTGTGATTCTTGCTGTTGGTGAGTCCAGGTTTAAAGGGACTCTTTGTGAGTCTGGCTGCTGGTGAGACCAGGTTAAAAGCAATTCTTTGTGAGTCTGGCTGCTGGTGAGACCAGGTTTAAAGGAACTCTTTGTGAGTCTGGCTGCTGGTAAGACCAGGTTTAAAGGATCTCTTTGTGATTCTTGCTGTTGGTGAGACCAGGTTTAAAGGAGCTCTTTGTGAGTCTGGCTGCTGGTGAGACCAGGTTAAAAGGAACTCTTTGTGAGTCTGGCTGCTGTTGCGACCAGGTTAAAAGTAACACTTTTTGAGTCTGGTTGCTGGTGAGACCAGGTTTACAGGATCTCTTTTTGAGTCTGGCTGCTTTTGAGACCAGGTTAAAGGGAACTCTTTGAGAGTCTGGCTGCTGGTGAGACCAGGTTAAAAGGAAGTCTTACTGAGTCTGGCTGCTGGTGAGACCAGGTTAAAATGAACTCTTTGCGAGTCTGGCTGCTGGTGAGACCAGGTTTATAGGAACTCTTTGTGAGTCTGGCTGCTGGTGAGACCAGGTTTATAGGAACGCTTTGTGATTCTTGCTGTTGGTGAGACCAGGTTAAAAGCAATTCTTTGTGAGTCTGGCTGCTGGTGAGACCAGGTTTAAAGGAACTCTTTGTGAGTCTGGCTGCTGGTAAGACCAGGTTTAAAGGATCTCTTTGTGATTCTTGCTGTTGGTGAGACCAGGTTTAAAGGAGCTCTTTGTGAGTCTGGCTGCTGGTGAGACCAGGTTAAAAGGAACTCTTTGTGAGTCTGGCGGCTGTTGCGACCAGGTTAAAAGTAACACTTTTTGAGTCTGGTTGCTGGTGAGACCAGGTTTACAGGATCTCTTTTTGAGTCTGGCTGCTTTTGAGACCAGGTTAAAGGGAACTCTTTGAGAGTCTGGCTGCTGGTGAGACCAGGTTAAAAGGAAGTCTTACTGAGTCTGGCTGCTGGTGAGACCAGGTTAAAATGAACTCTTTGCGAGTCTGGCTGCTGGTGAGACCAGGTTTATAGGAACTCTTTGTGAGTCTGGCTGCTGGTGAGACCAGGTGTATAGGAACTCTTTGTGAGTCTGGCTGCTGGTGAGACCAGGTTTAAAGGAACTCTTTGTGAGTCTGGCTGCTGGTGAGACCGGGTTTATAGCAACTGTTTGTAAGACCAGGTTTATAGTAACGCTTTGTGAGTCTGGCTGCTAGTGAGACCAGATTAAAAGGAACACTTTGTGAGTCTGGTTGCTGTTGAACCAGTTTTAAAGGAACTCTTTGTGAGTCTGGCTGCTATTCAGACCAGGTTAAACGGAACTCTTTGTGAGTCTGGCTGCTGGTTAGACCAGGTTAAAAGGAACTCTTTGTGAGTATGGCTGCTGGTGAGACCAGGTTTAACGGAACTCTTTGTGAGTATGGCTGCTGGTGAGACCAGGTTAAAAGCAACTCTTTGTGAGTCTGGCTGCTGGTAAGACCAGGTTTAAAGGAACTCTTTGTGAGTATGGCTGCTGGTGAGTCCAGGTTTAAAGGAACTCTTTGTGAGTCTGGCTGCTGGTGAGACCAGGTTTAAAGGATCTCTTTGTGATTCTTGCTGCTGGTGAGTCCAGGTTTAAAGGAACTCTTTGTGAGTCTGGTTGCTGGTGAGACCAGGTTTAAAGGAACTCTTTGTGAGTCTGGCTGCTGTTGAGACGAGGTTTAGAGGAGCTCTTTGTGAGTCTGGCTGCTGGTGAGACCAGGTTAAAAGGAACTCTTTTTGAGTCTGGCTGCTGGTGAGATGAGGTTTAGAGGAGCTCTTTGTGAGTCTGGCTGCTGGTGAGACCAGGTTAAAAGGAACTCTTTGTGAGTCTGACTGCTGTTGAGACCAGGTTAAAAGGAACTCTTTGTGAGTATGGCTGCTGGTGAGACCAGGTTTAAATGAACTCTTTGTGAGTCTGGCTGCTGGTAAGACCAGGTTTCAAGGATCTCTTTGTGATTCTTGCTGTTGGTGAGACCAGGTTTAAAGGAGCCCTTTGTGAGTCTGGCTGCTGGTGAGACCAGGTTAAAAGGAACTCTTTGTGAGTCTGGCTGCTGTTGACACCAGGTTAAAAGTAACTCTTTTTGAGTCTGGCTGCTGGTGAGACCAGGTTTATAGGAACGCTTTGTGATTCTTGCTGTTGTTGAGACCAGGTTTAAAGGAACTCTTTGTGAGTCTGGCTGCTGGTGAGACCAGGTTTACAGGATCTCTTTGTGAGTCTGGCTGTTGGTGAAACCAGGTTTAAAGGAAGTCTCTGTCAGTCTGGCTGCTGGTGAGACTAGGTTTATAGGAACTCTTTGTGAGTCTGGCTGCTGGTGTTACCACGTTTACAGGATCTCTTTGTGAGTCTGGCTGTTGGTGAAACCAGGTTTAAAGGAACTCTTTGTGAGTCTGGCTACTGGTGAAACCAGGTTTAAAGGAACTCTTTGTGAGTCTGGCTGTTGGTGAAACCAGGTTTAAAGGAATTCTTTGAGTCTGGCTACTGGTGAGACCAGGTTTATGGGAACTCTTTGTGAGTCTAACTGTTGGTGAGACCAGGTTTATAGGAACTGTTTGTGAGTCTGGCTGCTGGTGAGACCAGGTTTATGGGAATTCTTTGTGAGTCTGGCTGGTGGTGAGACCAGGTTAAAAGGAAGTCTTACTGAGTCTGGCTGCTGGTGAGACCAGGTTAAAATGAACTCTTTGCGAGTCTGGCTGTTGGTGAGACGAGGTTTAAAGGAACTCTTTGTCCGTCTGGCTGCTGGTGTGACCATGTTTACAGGATCTCTTTTTGAGTCTGGCTGTTGGTGAAACCAGGTTTAAAGGAAGTCTTTGTCAGTCTGGCTGCTGGTGAGACCAGGTTTATAGGAACTGTTTGTGAGTCTGGCTGCTGGTGTGACCAGGTTTACAGGATCTCTTTGTGAGTCTGGCTGTTGGTGAAACCAGGTTTAAAGGAACTCTTTGTGATTCTGGCTACTGGTGAGACCAGGTTTAGGGGAACTCTTTGTGAGTCTGGCTGTTTGTGAAACCAGGTGTAAAGGAACCCTTCGTGAGTCTTGCTGCTGGTGAGACCAGCTTTACAGGATCTGTTTGGGAGTCTGGCTGTTGGTGAAACCAGGTTTAAAGGAACTCTTTGTGAGTCTGGCTGCTGGTGAGATCAGGTTTATGGGAATTCTTTGTGAGTCTGGCTGCTGGTGAGACCAGGTTAAAAGGAAGTCTTACTGAGTCTGGCTGCTGGTGAGACCAGGTTTATAGGAACGCTTTGTGATTCTTGCTGTTGGTGAGACCAGGTTTAAAGGAACTCTTTGAGTCTGGCTGCTGGTGAGACCAGGTTTAAAGGAACTCTTTGTGAGTCTGGTTGCTGGTGAGACCAGGTTTAAAGGAACTCTTTGTGAGTCTGGCTGCTGGTGAGACCAGGTTTATAGCAACTCTTTGTGAGTCTGGCTTTTAGTGAGACCAGGTTTAAAGGAACTCTTTGTGAGTCTGGCTGCTGGTGAGACCAGGTTAAAAGGAAGTCTTTGTCAGTCTGGTTGCTGGTGAGACCAGGTTTATAGGAACTGTTTGTGAGTCTGGCTGCTGGTGAGACCAGGTTTATAGGAACTCTTTGTGAGTCTGGCTGTTGGTGAGACCAGGTTTATAGAACCTGTTTGTTTGTCTGGCTGCTGGTGTGACCAGGTTTACAGGATCTCTTTGTGAGTCTGGCTGTTGGTGAAACCAGGTTTAAAGGAAGTCTTTGTCAGTCTGGCTGCTGGTGACACCAGGTTTATAGGAACTTTTTGTGAGTCTGGCTACTGGTGAGACCAGGTTTATAGGATCTTTTTGTGAGTCTGGCTGCTGGTGAGACCAGGTTTATAGGAACTCTTTGTGAGTCTAGCTGTTGGTGAGACGAGGTTTAAAGGAAGTCTTTGTCAGTCTGGCTGCTGGTGAGACCAGGTTTATAGGAACTGTTTGTGAGTCTGGCTGCTGGTGTCACCACGTTTACAGGATATCTTTGTGAGTCTGGCTGTTGGTGAAACCAGGTTTAAAGGATCTCTTTGTGATTCTGGCTGCTGCTGAGACCAGGTTTACAGGATCTCTTTGTGAGTCTGGCTGCTGGTGAGACCAGGTTTAAAGAAACCCTTCGTGAGTCTGGCTGCTGGTGAGACCAGGTTTATAGGAACGCTTTGTGATTCTTGCTCTTGCTGAGACCATGTTTAAAGGAACTCTTTGTGAGTCTGGCTGCTGGTGAGACCAGGTGTATAGGAACTCTTTGTGAGTCTGGCTGCTGGTGAGACCAGGTGTATAGGAACTCTTTGTGAGTCTGGCTGCTGGTGAGACCAGGTTTAAAGGAACTCTTTGTGAGTCTGGCTGCTGGTGAGACCGGGTTTATAGCAACTGTTTGTAAGACCAGGTTTATAGTAACTCTTTGTGAGTCTGGCTGCTAGTGAGACCAGATTAAAAGGAACACTTTGTGAGTCTGGTTGCTGTTGAACCAGTTTTAAAGGAACTCTTTGTGAGTCTGGCTGCTATTCAGACCAGGTTAAACGGAACTCTTTGTGAGTCTGGCTGCTGGTTAGACCAGGTTAAAAGGAACTCTTTGTGAGTATGGCTGCTGGTGAGACCAGGTTTAACGGAACTCTTTGTGAGTATGGCTGCTGGTGAGACCAGGTTAAAAGCAACTCTTTGTGAGTCTGGCTGCTGGTGAGACCAGGTTAAAAGCAATTCTTTGTGAGTCTGGCTGCTGGTAAGACCAGGTTTAAAGAAACTCTTTGTGACTATGGCTGCTGGTGAGACCAGGTTTAAAGGAACTCTTTGTGAGGCTGGCTGCTGGTGAGACCAAGTTAAAAGGATCACTTTGTGACTCTGGTTGCTGGTGAGACCAGGTTTAAAGGAACTCTTTGTGAGTCTGGCTGCTGGTAAGACCAGGTTTAAAGGATCTCTTTGTGATTCTTGCTGTTGGTGAGACCAGGTTTAAAGGAGCTCTTTGTGAGTCTGGCTGCTGGTGAGACCAGGTTAAAAGGAACTCTTTGTGAGTCTGGCTGCTGTTGAGACCAGGTTAAAAGTAACTCTTTTTGAGTCTGGTTGCTGGTGAGACCAGGTTTACAGGATCTCTTTTTGAGTCTGGCTGCTTTTGAGACCAGGTTAAAGGGAACTCTTTGAGAGTCTGGCTGCTGGTGAGACCAGGTTAAAAGGAAGTCTTACTGAGTCTGGCTGCTGGTGAGACCAGGTTAAAATGAACTCTTTGCGAGTCTGGCTGCTGGTGAGACCAGGTTTATAGGAACTCTTTGTGAGTCTGGCTGCTGGTGAGACCAGGTGTATAGGAACTCTTTGTGAGTCTGGCTGCTGGTGAGACCAGGTTTAAAGGAACTCTTTGTGAGTCTGGCTGCTGGTGAGACCGGGTTTATAGCAACTGTTTGTAAGACCAGGTTTATAGTAACGCTTTGTGAGTCTGGCTGCTAGTGAGACCAGATTAAAAGGAACACTTTGTGAGTCTGGTTGCTGTTGAACCAGTTTTGAAGGAACTCTTTGTGAGTCTGGCTGCTATTCAGACCAGGTTAAACGGAACTCTTTGTGAGTATGGCTGCTGGTGAGACCAGGTTAAAAGCAACTCTTTGTTAGTCTGGCTGCTGGTAAGACCAGGTTTAAAGGAACTCTTTGTGAGTATGGCTGCTGGTGAGACCAGGTTTAAAGGAACTCTTTGTGAGTCTGGCTGCTGGTGAGACCAGGTTTAAAGGATCTCTTTGTGATTCTTGCTGCTGGTGAGTCCAGGTTTAAAGGAACTCTTTGTGAGGCTGGCTGCTGGTGAGACCAGGTTTAAAGGAACTCTTTGTGAGTCTGGCTGCTGGTGAGACCAGGTTTAAAGGATCTCTTTGTGATTCTTGCTGCTGGTGAGTCCAGGTTTAAAGGAACTCTTTGTGAGGCTGGTTGCTGGTGAGACCAGGTTTAAAGGAACTCTTTGTGAGTCTGGCTGCTGTTGAGACGAGGTTTAGAGGAGCTTTTTGTGAGTCTGGCTGCTGGTGAGACCAGGTTAAAAGGAACTCTTTGTGAGTCTGGCTGCTGGTGAGATGAGGTTTAGAGGAGCTCTTTGTGAGTCTGGCTGCTGGTGAGACCAGGTTAAAAGGAACTCTTTGTGAGTCTGACTGCTGTTGAGACCAGGTTAAAAGGAACTCTTTGTGAGTATGGCTGCTGGTGAGACCAGGTTTAAAGGAACTCTTTGTGAGTCTGGCTGCTGGTAAGACCAGGTTTCAAGGATCTCTTTGTGATTCTTGCTGTTGGTGAGACCAGGTTTAAAGGAGCCCTTTGTGAGTCTGGCTGCTGGTGAGACCAGGTTAAAAGGAACTCTTTGTGAGTCTGGCTGCTGTTGAGACCAGGTTAAAAGTAACTCTTTTTGAGTCTGGCTGCTGGTGAGAACAGGTTTATAGGAACGCTTTGTGATTCTTGCTGTTGGTGAGACCATGTTTAAAGGAACTCTTTGTGAGTCTGGCTGCTGGTGAGACCAGGTGTATAGGAACTCTTTGTGAGTCTGACTGCTGGTGAGACCAGGTGTATAGGAACTCTTTGTGAGTCTGGCTGCTGGTGAGACCAGGTTTAAAGGAACTCTTTGTGAGTCTGGCTGCTGGTGAGACCGGGTTTATAGCAACTGTTTGTAAGACCAGGTTTATAGTAACTCTTTGTGAGTCTGGCTGCTAGTGAGACCAGATTAAAAGGAACACTTTGTGAGTCTGGTTGCTGTTGAACCAGTTTTAAAGGAACTCTTTGTGAGTCTGGCTGCTATTCAGACCAGGTTAAACGGAACTTTTTGTGAGTCTGGCTGCTGGTTAGACCAGGTTAAAAGGAACTCTTTGTGAGTATGGCTGCTGGTGAGACCAGGTTTAACGGAACTCTTTGTGAGTATGGCTGCTGGTGAGACCAGGTTAAAAGCAACTCTTTGTGAGTCTGGCTGCTGGTGAGACCAGGTTTAAAGGATCTCATTGTGATTCTTGCTTTTGGTGAGTCCAGGTTTAAAGGGACTCTTTGTGAGTCTGGCTGCTGGTGAGACCAGGTTAAAAGCAATTCTTTGTGAGTCTGGCTGCTGGTGAGACCAGGTTTAAAGGAACTCTTTGTGAGTCTGGCTGCTGGTAAGACCAGGTTTAAAGGATCTCTTTGTGATTCTTGCTGTTGGTGAGACCAGGTTTAAAGGAGCTCTTTGTGAGTCTGGCTGCTGGTGAGACCAGGTTAAAAGGAACTCTTTGTGAGTCTGGCTGCTGTTGCGACCAGGTTAAAAGTAACACTTTTTGAGTCTGGTTGCTGGTGAGACCAGGTTTACAGGATCTCTTTTTGAGTCTGGCTGCTTTTGAGACCAGGTTAAAGGGAACTCTTTGAGAGTCTGGCTGCTGGTGAGACCAGGTTAAAAGGAAGTCTTACTGAGTCTGGCTGCTGGTGAGACCAGGTTAAAATGAACTCTTTGCGAGTCTGGCTGCTGGTGAGACCAGGTTTATAGGAACTCTTTGTGAGTCTGGCTGCTGGTGAGACCAGGTGTATAGGAACTCTTTGTGAGTCTGGCTGCTGGTGAGACCAGGTTTAAAGGAACTCTTTGTGAGTCTGGCTGCTGGTGAGACCGGGTTTATAGCAACTGTTTGTAAGACCAGGTTTATAGTAACGCTTTGTGAGTCTGGCTGCTAGTGAGACCAGATTAAAAGGAACACTTTGTGAGTCTGGTTGCTGTTGAACCAGTTTTAAAGGAACTCTTTGTGAGTCTGGCTGCTATTCAGACCAGGTTAAACGGAACTCTTTGTGAGTCTGGCTGCTGGTTAGACCAGGTTAAAAGGAACTCTTTGTGAGTATGGCTGCTGGTGAGACCAGGTTTAACGGAACTCTTTGTGAGTATGGCTGCTGGTGAGACCAGGTTAAAAGCAACTCTTTGTTAGTCTGGCTGCTGGTAAGACCAGGTTTAAAGGAACTCTTTGTGAGTATGGCTGCTGGTGAGACCAGGTTTAAAGGAACTCTTTGTGAGTCTGGCTGCTGGTGAGACCAGGTTTAAAGGATCTCTTTGTGATTCTTGCTGCTGGTGAGTCCAGGTTTAAAGGAACTCTTTGTGAGGCTGGCTGCTGGTGAGACCAGGTTTAAAGGAACTCTTTGTGAGGCTGGCTGCTGGTGAGACCAAGTTAAAAGGATCACTTTGTGACTCTGGTTGCTGGTGAGACCAGGTTTAAAGGAACTCTTTGTGAGTCTGGCTGCTGTTGAGACGAGGTTTAGAGGAGCTTTTTGTGAGTCTGGCTGCTGGTGAGACCAGGTTAAAAGGAACTCTTTGTGAGTCTGGCTGCTGGTGAGATGAGGTTTAGAGGAGCTCTTTGTGAGTCTGGCTGCTGGTGAGACCAGGTTAAAAGGAACTCTTTGTGAGTCTGACTGCTGTTGAGACCAGGTTAAAAGGAACTCTTTGTGAGTATGGCTGCTGGTGAGACCAGGTTTAAAGGAACTCTTTGTGAGTCTGGCTGCTGGTAAGACCAGGTTTCAAGGATCTCTTTGTGATTCTTGCTGTTGGTGAGACCAGGTTAAAAGGAACTCTTTGTGAGTCTGGCTGCTGTTGAGACCAGGTTAAAAGTAACTCTTTTTGAGTCTGGCTGCTGGTGAGACCAGGTTTATAGGAACGCTTTGTTATTCTTGCTGTTGGTGAGACCATGTTTAAAGGAACTCTTTGTGAGTCTGGCTGCTGGTGAGACCAGGTGTATAGGAACTCTTTGTGAGTCTGACTGCTGGTGAGACCAGGTGTATAGGAACTCTTTGTGAGTCTGGCTGCTGGTGAGACCAGGTTTAAAGGAACTCTTTGTGAGTCTGGCTGCTGGTGAGACCGGGTTTATAGCAACTGTTTGTAAGACCAGGTTTATAGTAACTCTTTGTGAGTCTGGCTGCTAGTGAGACCAGATTAAAAGGAACACTTTGTGAGTCTGGTTGCTGTTGAACCAGTTTTAAAGGAACTCTTTGTGAGTCTGGCTGCTATTCAGACCAGGTTAAACGGAACTTTTTGTGAGTCTGGCTGCTGGTGAGACCAGGTTAAAAGCAACTCTTTGTGAGTCTGGCTGCTGGTGAGACCAGGTTTAAAGGATCTCATTGTGATTCTTGCTTTTGGTGAGTCCAGGTTTAAAGGGACTCTTTGTGAGTCTGGCTGCTGGTGAGACCAGGTTAAAAGCAATTCTTTGTGAGTCTGGCTGCTGGTGAGACCAGGTTTAAAGGAACTCTTTGTGAGTCTGGCTGCTGGTAAGACCAGGTTTAAAGGATCTCTTTGTGATTCTTGCTGTTGGTGAGACCAGGTTTAAAGGAGCTCTTTGTGAGTCTGGCTGCTGGTGAGACCAGGTTAAAAGGAACTCTTTGTGAGTCTGGCTGCTGTTGCGACCAGGTTAAAAGTAACACTTTTTGAGTCTGGTTGCTGGTGAGACCAGGTTTACAGGATCTCTTTTTGAGTCTGGCTGCTTTTGAGACCAGGTTAAAGGGAACTCTTTGAGAGTCTGGCTGCTGGTGAGACCAGGTTAAAAGGAAGTCTTACTGAGTCTGGCTGCTGGTGAGACCAGGTTAAAATGAACTCTTTGCGAGTCTGGCTGCTGGTGAGACCAGGTTTATAGGAACTCTTTGTGAGTCTGGCTGCTGGTGAGACCAGGTTTATAGGAACGCTTTGTGATTCTTGCTGTTGGTGAGACCAGGTTAAAAGCAATTCTTTGTGAGTCTGGCTGCTGGTGAGACCAGGTTTAAAGGAACTCTTTGTGAGTCTGGCTGCTGGTAAGACCAGGTTTAAAGGATCTCTTTGTGAGTCTGGCTGCTGGTAAGACCAGGTTTAAAGGATCTCTTTGTGAGGCTGGCTGCTGGTGAGACCAAGTTAAAAGGATCACTTTGTGACTCTGGTTGCTGGTGAGACCAGGTTTAAAGGAACTCTTTGTGAGTCTGGCTGCTGTTGAGACGAGGTTTAGAGGAGCTTTTTGTGAGTCTGGCTGCTGGTGAGACCAGGTTAAAAGGAACTCTTTGTGAGTCTGGCTGCTGGTGAGATGAGGTTTAGAGGAGCTCTTTGTGAGTCTGGCTGCTGGTGAGACCAGGTTAAAAGGAACTCTTTGTGAGTCTGACTGCTGTTGAGACCAGGTTAAAAGGAACTCTTTGTGAGTATGGCTGCTGGTGAGACCAGGTTTAAAGGAACTCTTTGTGAGTCTGGCTGCTGGTAAGACCAGGTTTCAAGGATCTCTTTGTGATTCTTGCTGTTGGTGAGACCAGGTTTAAAGGAGCCCTTTGTGAGTCTGGCTGCTGGTGAGACCAGGTTAAAAGGAACTCTTTGTGAGTCTGGCTGCTGTTGAGACCAGGTTAAAAGTAACTCTTTTTGAGTCTGGCTGCTGGTGAGACCAGGTTTATAGGAACGCTTTGTGATTCTTGCTGTTGGTGAGACCATGTTTAAAGGAACTCTTTGTGAGTCTGGCTGCTGGTGAGACCAGGTGTATAGGAACTCTTTGTGAGTCTGACTGCTGGTGAGACCAGGTGTATAGGAACTCTTTGTGAGTCTGGCTGCTGGTGAGACCAGGTTTAAAGGAACTCTTTGTGAGTCTGGCTGCTGGTGAGACCGGGTTTATAGCAACTGTTTGTAAGACCAGGTTTATAGTAACTCTTTGTGAGTCTGGCTGCTAGTGAGACCAGATTAAAAGGAACACTTTGTGAGTCTGGTTGCTGTTGAACCAGTTTTAAAGGAACTCTTTGTGAGTCTGGCTGCTATTCAGACCAGGTTAAACGGAACTTTTTGTGAGTCTGGCTGCTGGTTAGACCAGGTTAAAAGGAACTCTTTGTGAGTATGGCTGCTGGTGAGACCAGGTTTAACGGAACTCTTTGTGAGTATGGCTGCTGGTGAGACCAGGTTAAAAGGAAGTCTTTGTCAGTCTGGTTGCTGGTGAGACCAGGTTTATAGGAACTGTTTGTGAGTCTGGCTGCTGGTGAGACCAGGTTTATAGGAACTCTTTGTGAGTCTGGCTGTTGGTGAGACCAGGTTTATAGGAACTCTTTTTCCGTCTGGCTGCTGGTGTGACCAGGTTTACAGGATCTCTTTTTGAGTCTGGCTGTTGGTGAAACCAGGTTTAAAGGAAGTCTTTGTCAGTCTGGCTGCTGGTGAGACCAGGTTTATAGGACCTGTTTGTTTGTCTGGCTGCTGGTGTGACCAGGTTTACAGGATCTCTTTGTGAGTCTGACTGTTGGTGAAACCAGGTTTAAAGGAAGTCTTTGTCAGTCTGGCTGCTGGTGACACCAGGTTTATAGGAACTTTTTGTGAGTCTGGCTACTGGTGAGACCAGGTTTAAAGGAACTCTTTGTGAGTCTGGCTGCTGTTGAGACGAGGTTTAGAGGAGCTTTTTGTGAGTCTGGCTGCTGGTGAGACCAGGTTAAAAGGAACTCTTTGTGAGTCTGGCTGCTGGTGAGATGAGGTTTAGAGGAGCTCTTTGTGAGTCTGGCTGCTGGTGAGACCAGGTTAAAAGGAACTCTTTGTGAGTCTGACTGCTGTTGAGACCAGGTTAAAAGGAACTCTTTGTGAGTATGGCTGCTGGTGAGACCAGGTTTAAAGGAACTCTTTGTGAGTCTGGCTGCTGGTAAGACCAGGTTTCAAGGATCTCTTTGTGATTCTTGCTGTTGGTGAGACCAGGTTTAAAGGAGCCCTTTGTGAGTCTGGCTGCTGGTGAGACCAGGTTAAAAGGAACTCTTTGTGAGTCTGGCTGCTGTTGAGACCAGGTTAAAAGTAACTCTTTTTGAGTCTGGCTGCTGGTGAGACCAGGTTTATAGGAACGCTTTGTGATTCTTGCTGTTGGTGAGACCATGTTTAAAGGAACTCTTTGTGAGTCTGGCTGCTGGTGAGACCAGGTGTATAGGAACTCTTTGTGAGTCTGACTGCTGGTGAGACCAGGTGTATAGGAACTCTTTGTGAGTCTGGCTGCTGGTGAGACCAGGTTTAAAGGAACTCTTTGTGAGTCTGGCTGCTGGTGAGACCGGGTTTATAGCAACTGTTTGTAAGACCAGGTTTATAGTAACTCTTTGTGAGTCTGGCTGCTAGTGAGACCAGATTAAAAGGAACACTTTGTGAGTCTGGTTGCTGTTGAACCAGTTTTAAAGGAACTCTTTGTGAGTCTGGCTGCTATTCAGACCAGGTTAAACGGAACTTTTTGTGAGTCTGGCTGCTGGTGAGACCAGGTTAAAAGCAACTCTTTGTGAGTCTGGCTGCTGGTGAGACCAGGTTTAAAGGATCTCATTGTGATTCTTGCTTTTGGTGAGTCCAGGTTTAAAGGGACTCTTTGTGAGTCTGGCTGCTGGTGAGACCAGGTTAAAAGCAATTCTTTGTGAGTCTGGCTGCTGGTGAGACCAGGTTTAAAGGAACTCTTTGTGAGTCTGGCTGCTGGTAAGACCAGGTTTAAAGGATCTCTTTGTGATTCTTGCTGTTGGTGAGACCAGGTTTAAAGGAGCTCTTTGTGAGTCTGGCTGCTGGTGAGACCAGGTTAAAAGGAACTCTTTGTGAGTCTGGCTGCTGTTGCGACCAGGTTAAAAGTAACACTTTTTGAGTCTGGTTGCTGGTGAGACCAGGTTTACAGGATCTCTTTTTGAGTCTGGCTGCTTTTGAGACCAGGTTAAAGGGAACTCTTTGAGAGTCTGGCTGCTGGTGAGACCAGGTTAAAAGGAAGTCTTACTGAGTCTGGCTGCTGGTGAGACCAGGTTAAAATGAACTCTTTGCGAGTCTGGCTGCTGGTGAGACCAGGTTTATAGGAACTCTTTGTGAGTCTGGCTGCTGGTGAGACCAGGTTTATAGGAACGCTTTGTGATTCTTGCTGTTGGTGAGACCAGGTTAAAAGCAATTCTTTGTGAGTCTGGCTGCTGGTGAGACCAGGTTTAAAGGAACTCTTTGTGAGTCTGGCTGCTGGTAAGACCAGGTTTAAAGGATCTCTTTGTGAGTCTGGCTGCTGGTAAGACCAGGTTTAAAGGATCTCTTTGTGAGGCTGGCTGCTGGTGAGACCAAGTTAAAAGGATCACTTTGTGACTCTGGTTGCTGGTGAGACCAGGTTTAAAGGAACTCTTTGTGAGTCTGGCTGCTGTTGAGACGAGGTTTAGAGGAGCTTTTTGTGAGTCTGGCTGCTGGTGAGACCAGGTTAAAAGGAACTCTTTGTGAGTCTGGCTGCTGGTGAGATGAGGTTTAGAGGAGCTCTTTGTGAGTCTGGCTGCTGGTGAGACCAGGTTAAAAGGAACTCTTTGTGAGTCTGACTGCTGTTGAGACCAGGTTAAAAGGAACTCTTTGTGAGTATGGCTGCTGGTGAGACCAGGTTTAAAGGAACTCTTTGTGAGTCTGGCTGCTGGTAAGACCAGGTTTCAAGGATCTCTTTGTGATTCTTGCTGTTGGTGAGACCAGGTTTAAAGGAGCCCTTTGTGAGTCTGGCTGCTGGTGAGACCAGGTTAAAAGGAACTCTTTGTGAGTCTGGCTGCTGTTGAGACCAGGTTAAAAGTAACTCTTTTTGAGTCTGGCTGCTGGTGAGACCAGGTTTATAGGAACGCTTTGTGATTCTTGCTGTTGGTGAGACCATGTTTAAAGGAACTCTTTGTGAGTCTGGCTGCTGGTGAGACCAGGTGTATAGGAACTCTTTGTGAGTCTGACTGCTGGTGAGACCAGGTGTATAGGAACTCTTTGTGAGTCTGGCTGCTGGTGAGACCAGGTTTAAAGGAACTCTTTGTGAGTCTGGCTGCTGGTGAGACCGGGTTTATAGCAACTGTTTGTAAGACCAGGTTTATAGTAACTCTTTGTGAGTCTGGCTGCTAGTGAGACCAGATTAAAAGGAACACTTTGTGAGTCTGGTTGCTGTTGAACCAGTTTTAAAGGAACTCTTTGTGAGTCTGGCTGCTATTCAGACCAGGTTAAACGGAACTTTTTGTGAGTCTGGCTGCTGGTTAGACCAGGTTAAAAGGAACTCTTTGTGAGTATGGCTGCTGGTGAGACCAGGTTTAACGGAACTCTTTGTGAGTATGGCTGCTGGTGAGACCAGGTTAAAAGGAAGTCTTTGTCAGTCTGGTTGCTGGTGAGACCAGGTTTATAGGAACTGTTTGTGAGTCTGGCTGCTGGTGAGACCAGGTTTATAGGAACTCTTTGTGAGTCTGGCTGTTGGTGAGACCAGGTTTATAGGAACTCTTTTTCCGTCTGGCTGCTGGTGTGACCAGGTTTACAGGATCTCTTTTTGAGTCTGGCTGTTGGTGAAACCAGGTTTAAAGGAAGTCTTTGTCAGTCTGGCTGCTGGTGAGACCAGGTTTATAGGACCTGTTTGTTTGTCTGGCTGCTGGTGTGACCAGGTTTACAGGATCTCTTTGTGAGTCTGACTGTTGGTGAAACCAGGTTTAAAGGAAGTCTTTGTCAGTCTGGCTGCTGGTGACACCAGGTTTATAGGAACTTTTTGTGAGTCTGGCTACTGGTGAGACCAGGTTTATAGGAACTTTTTGTGAGTCTGGCTGCTGGTGAGACCAGGTTTATAGGAACTCTTTGTGAGTCTAGCTGTTGGTGAGACGAGGTTTAAAGGAAGTCTTTGTCAGTCTGGCTGCTGGTGAGACCAGGTTTATAGGAACTGTTTGTGAGTCTGGCTGCTGGTGTCACCACGTTTACAGGATCTCTTTGTGAGTCTGGCTGTTGGTGAAACCAGGTTTAAAGGATCTCTTTGTGATTCTGGCTGCTGCTGAGACCAGGTTTACAGGATCTCTTTGTGAGTCTGGCTGCTGGTGAGACCAGGTTTAAAGGAACCCTTCGTGAGTCTGGCTGCTGGTGAGACCAGGTTTATGGGAATTCTTTGAGTCTGGCTGCTGGTGAGACCAGGTTTAAAGGAACTCTTTGTGAGTCTGGCTGTTGGTGAGACGAGGTTTAAAGGAAGTCTTTGTCAGTTTGGCTGCATGTGAGACCAGGTTTATAGGAACTGTTTGTGAGTCTGGCTGCTGGTTTGACCAGGTTTAAAGGAACCCTTCGTGAGTCTTGCTGCTGGTGAGACCAGCTTTACGGGATCTCTTTGGGAGTCTGGCTGTTGGTGAAACCAGGTTTAAAGGAACTCTTTGGGAGTCTGGTTGCTGGGGAGACCAGGTTAAAAGGAAATCTTTGTGAGTCTGGATGTTGGTGAAACGAGGTTTAAAGGAACTCTTTTGTAGTCTGGTTGCTGGGGAGACCAGGTTAAAAGGATATATTTGTCAGTCTGGTTGCTGGTGAGACCAGGTTTATAGGAACTGTTTGTGAGTCTGGCTGCTGGTGTGACCAGGTTTACAGGATCTCTTTGTGAGTCTGGCTGTTGGTGAAACCAGTTTTAAAGGAACTCTTTTCAGTCTGGCTGCTGGTGAGACTAGGTTTATAAGAATTGTTTGTGAGTCTGGCTGCTGGTGTGACCACGTTTACAGGATCTCTTTGTGAGTCTGGCTGTTGGTGAAACCAGGTTTATAGGAACTCTTTGTGAGTCTGGCTACTGGTGAGACCAGGTTTATGGGAACTTTTTGTGAGTCTGGCTGCTGGTGAGACCAGGTTTAAAGGAACCCTTCGTGAGTCTTGCTGCTGGTGAGACCAGGTTTATGGGAATTCTTTGTGAGTCTGGCTGCTGGTAGGCCCATGTTAAAAGGAAGTCTTACTGAGTCTGGCTGCTGGTGAGACCAGGTTAAAATGAACTCTTTGCGAGTCTGGCTGCTGGTGAGACCAGGTTTATAGGAACGCTTTGTGATTCTTGCTGTTGGTGAGACCAGGTTTAAAGGAACTCTTTGCGAGTCTGGCTGTTGGTGAGACGAGGTTTAAAGGAACTCTTTGTGAGTCTGGCTGCTGGTGAGACCGGGTTTATAGCAACTGTTTGTAAGACCAGGTTTATAGTAACTCTTTGTGAGTCTGGCTGCTAGTGAGACCAGATTAAAAGGAACACTTTGTGAGTCTGGTTGCTGTTGAACCAGTTTTAAAGGAACTCTTTGTGAGTCTGGCTGCTATTCAGACCAGGTTAAACGGAACTTTTTGTGAGTCTGGCTGCTGGTGAGACCAGGTTAAAAGCAACTCTTTGTGAGTCTGGCTGCTGGTGAGACCAGGTTTAAAGGATCTCATTGTGATTCTTGCTTTTGGTGAGTCCAGGTTTAAAGGGACTCTTTGTGAGTCTGGCTGCTGGTGAGACCAGGTTAAAAGCAATTCTTTGTGAGTCTGGCTGCTGGTGAGACCAGGTTTAAAGGAACTCTTTGTGAGTCTGGCTGCTGGTGAGACCAGGTTTAAAGGATCTCTTTGTGATTCTTGCTGTTGGTGAGACCAGGTTTAAAGGAGCTCTTTGTGAGTCTGGCTGCTGGTGAGACCAGGTTAAAAGGAACTCTTTGTGAGTCTGGCTGCTGTTGCGACCAGGTTAAAAGTAACACTTTTTGAGTCTGGTTGCTGGTGAGACCAGGTTTACAGGATCTCTTTTTGAGTCTGGCTGCTTTTGAGACCAGGTTAAAGGGAACTCTTTGAGAGTCTGGCTGCTGGTGAGACCAGGTTAAAAGGAAGTCTTACTGAGTCTGGCTGCTGGTGAGACCAGGTTAAAATGAACTCTTTGCGAGTCTGGCTGCTGGTGAGACCAGGTTTATAGGAACTCTTTGTGAGTCTGGCTGCTGGTGAGACCAGGTTTATAGGAACGCTTTGTGATTCTTGCTGTTGGTGAGACCAGGTTAAAAGCAATTCTTTGTGAGTCTGGCTGCTGGTGAGACCAGGTTTAAAGGAACTCTTTGTGAGTCTGGCTGCTGGTAAGACCAGGTTTAAAGGATCTCTTTGTGAGTCTGGCTGCTGGTAAGACCAGGTTTAAAGGATCTCTTTGTGAGGCTGGCTGCTGGTGAGACCAAGTTAAAAGGATCACTTTGTGACTCTGGTTGCTGGTGAGACCAGGTTTAAAGGAACTCTTTGTGAGTCTGGCTGCTGTTGAGACGAGGTTTAGAGGAGCTTTTTGTGAGTCTGGCTGCTGGTGAGACCAGGTTAAAAGGAACTCTTTGTGAGTCTGGCTGCTGGTGAGATGAGGTTTAGAGGAGCTCTTTGTGAGTCTGGCTGCTGGTGAGACCAGGTTAAAAGGAACTCTTTGTGAGTCTGACTGCTGTTGAGACCAGGTTAAAAGGAACTCTTTGTGAGTATGGCTGCTGGTGAGACCAGGTTTAAAGGAACTCTTTGTGAGTCTGGCTGCTGGTAAGACCAGGTTTCAAGGATCTCTTTGTGATTCTTGCTGTTGGTGAGACCAGGTTTAAAGGAGCCCTTTGTGAGTCTGGCTGCTGGTGAGACCAGGTTAAAAGGAACTCTTTGTGAGTCTGGCTGCTGTTGAGACCAGGTTAAAAGTAACTCTTTTTGAGTCTGGCTGCTGGTGAGACCAGGTTTATAGGAACGCTTTGTGATTCTTGCTGTTGGTGAGACCATGTTTAAAGGAACTCTTTGTGAGTCTGGCTGCTGGTGAGACCAGGTGTATAGGAACTCTTTGTGAGTCTGACTGCTGGTGAGACCAGGTGTATAGGAACTCTTTGTGAGTCTGGCTGCTGGTGAGACCAGGTTTAAAGGAACTCTTTGTGAGTCTGGCTGCTGGTGAGACCGGGTTTATAGCAACTGTTTGTAAGACCAGGTTTATAGTAACTCTTTGTGAGTCTGGCTGCTAGTGAGACCAGATTAAAAGGAACACTTTGTGAGTCTGGTTGCTGTTGAACCAGTTTTAAAGGAACTCTTTGTGAGTCTGGCTGCTATTCAGACCAGGTTAAACGGAACTTTTTGTGAGTCTGGCTGCTGGTTAGACCAGGTTAAAAGGAACTCTTTGTGAGTATGGCTGCTGGTGAGACCAGGTTTAACGGAACTCTTTGTGAGTATGGCTGCTGGTGAGACCAGGTTTAAAGGAACTCTTTGTGAGGCTGGCTGCTGGTGAGACCAGGTTTAAAGGAACTCTTTGTGAGGCTGGCTGCTGGTGAGACCAAGTTAAAAGGATCACTTTGTGACTCTGGTTGCTGGTGAGACCAGGTTTAAAGGAACTCTTTGTGAGTCTGGCTGCTGTTGAGACGAGGTTTAGAGGAGCTCTTTGTGAGTCTGGCTGCTGGTGAGACCAGGTTAAAAGGAACTCTTTGTGAGTCTGGCTGCTGGTGAGATGAGGTTTAGAGGAGCTCTTTGTGAGTCTGGCTGCTGGTGAGACCAGGTTAAAAGGAACTCTTTGTGAGTCTGACTGCTGTTGAGACCAGGTTAAAAGGAACTCTTTGTGAGTATGGCTGCTGGTGAGACCAGGTTTAAAGGAACTCTTTGTGAGTCTGGCTGCTGGTAAGACCAGGTTTCAAGGATCTCTTTGTGATTCTTGCTGTTGGTGAGACCAGGTTTAAAGGATCTCTTTGTGATTCTTGCTGCTGGTGAGTCCAGGTTTAAAGGAACTCTTTGTGAGGCTGGCTGCTGGTGAGACCAAGTTAAAAGGATCACTTTGTGACTCTGGTTGCTGGTGAGACCAGGTTTAAAGGAACTCTTTGTGAGTCTGGCTGCTGTTGAGACGAGGTTTAGAGGAGCTCTTTGTGAGTCTGGCTGCTGGTGAGACCAGGTTAAAAGGAACTCTTTGTGAGTCTGGCTGCTGGTGAGATGAGGTTTAGAGGAGCTCTTTGTGAGTCTGGCTGCTGGTGAGACCAGGTTAAAAGGAACTCTTTGTGAGTCTGACTGCTGGTGAGACAGGGTTAAAAGGATCTCTTTGTGATTCTTGCTGTTGGTGAGACCAGGTTTAAAGGAGCCCTTTTTGAGTCTGGCTGCTGGTGAGACCAGGTTAAAAGGAACTCTTTGTGAGTCTGGCTGCTGTTGAGACCAGGTTAAAAGTAACTCTTTTTGAGTCTGGCTGCTGGTGAGACCGGGTTTATAGGAACGCTTTGTGATTCTTGCTCTTGGTGAGACCATGTTTAAAGGAACTCTTTGTGAGTCTGGCTGCTGGTGAGACCAGGTGTATAGGAACTCTTTGTGAGTCTGGCTGCTGGTGAGACCAGGTGTATAGGAACTCTTTGTGAGTCTGGCTGCTGGTGAGACCAGGTTTAAAGGAACTCTTTGTGAGTCTGGCTGCTGGTGAGACCGGGTTTATAGCAACTGTTTGTAAGACCAGGTTTATAGTAACTCTTTGTGAGTCTGGCTGCTAGTGAGACCAGATTAAAAGGAACACTTTGTGAGTCTGGTTGCTGTTGAACCAGTTTTAAAGGAACTCTTTGTGAGTCTGGCTGCTATTCAGACCAGGTTAAACGGAACTCTTTGTGAGTCTGGCTGCTGGTTAGACCAGGTTAAAAGGAACTCTTTGTGAGTATGGCTGCTGGTGAGACCAGGTTTAACGGAACTCTTTGTGAGTATGGCTGCTGGTGAGACCAGGTTAAAAGCAACTCTTTGTGAGTCTGGCTGCTGGTGAGACCAGGTTTAAAGGATCTCTTTGTGATTCTTGCTGTTGGTGAGTCCAGGTTTAAAGGGACTCTTTGTGAGTCTGGCTGCTGGTGAGACCAGGTTAAAAGCAATTCTTTGTGAGTCTGGCTGCTGGTAAGACCAGGTTTAAAGAAACTCTTTGTGACTATGGCTGCTGGTGAGACCAGGTTTAAAGGAACTCTTTGTGAGGCTGGCTGCTGGTGAGACCAAGTTAAAAGGATCACTTTGTGACTCTGGTTGCTGGTGAGACCAGGTTTAAAGGAACTCTTTGTGAGTCTGGCTGCTGGTAAGACCAGGTTTAAAGGATCTCTTTGTGATTCTTGCTGTTGGTGAGACCAGGTTTAAAGGAGCTCTTTGTGAGTCTGGCTGCTGGTGAGACCAGGTTAAAAGGAACTCTTTGTGAGTCTGGCTGCTGTTGAGACCAGGTTAAAAGTAACTCTTTTTGAGTCTGGTTGCTGGTGAGACCAGGTTTACAGGATCTCTTTTTGAGTCTGGCTGCTTTTGAGACCAGGTTAAAGGGAACTCTTTGAGAGTCTGGCTGCTGGTGAGACCAGGTTTATAGGAACTCTTTGTGAGTCTGGCTGCTGGTGAGACCAGGTGTATAGGAACTCTTTGTGAGTCTGGCTGCTGGTGAGACCAGGTTTAAAGGAACTCTTTGTGAGTCTGGCTGCTGGTGAGACCGGGTTTATAGCAACTGTTTGTAAGACCAGGTTTATAGTAACGCTTTGTGAGTCTGGCTGCTAGTGAGACCAGATTAAAAGGAACACTTTGTGAGTCTGGTTGCTGTTGAACCAGTTTTAAAGGAACTCTTTGTGAGTCTGGCTGCTATTCAGACCAGGTTAAACTGAACTCTTTGTGAGTCTGGCTGCTGGTTAGACCAGGTTAAAAGGAACTCTTTGTGAGTATGGCTGCTGGTGAGACCAGGTTTAACGGAACTCTTTGTGAGTATGGCTGCTGGTGAGACCAGGTTAAAAGCAACTCTTTGTGAGTCTGGCTGCTGGTAAGACCAGGTTTAAAGGAACTCTTTGTGAGTATGGCTGCTGGTGAGACCAGGTTTAAAGGAACTCTTTGTGAGTCTGGCTGCTGGTGAGACCAGGTTTAAAGGATCTCTTTGTGATTCTTGCTGCTGGTGAGTCCAGGTTTAAAGGAACTCTTTGTGAGGCTGGCTGCTGGTGAGACCAGGTTTAAAGGAACTCTTTGTGAGGCTGGCTGCTGGTGAGACGAGGTTTAGAGGAGCTCTTTGTGAGTCTGGCTGCTGGTGAGACCAGGTTAAAAGGAACTCTTTGTGAGTCTGGCTGCTGGTGAGATGAGGTTTAGAGGAGCTCTTTGTGAGTCTGGCTGCTGGTGAGACCAGGTTAAAAGGAACTCTTTGTGAGTCTGGCTGCTGGTGAGATGAGGTTTCAAGGATCTCTTTGTGATTCTTGCTGTTGGTGAGACCAGGTTTAAAGGAGCCCTTTGTGAGTCTGGCTGCTGGTGAGACCAGGTTAAAAGGAACTCTTTGTGAGTCTGGCTGCTGTTGAGACCAGGTTAAAAGTAACTCTTTTTGAGTCTGGCTGCTGGTGAGACCAGGTTTATAGGAACGCTTTGTGATTCTTGCTGTTGGTGAGACCATGTTTAAAGGAACTCTTTGTGAGTCTGGCTGCTGGTGAGACCAGGTGTATAGGAACTCTTTGTGAGTCTGACTGCTGGTGAGACCAGGTGTATAGGAACTCTTTGTGAGTCTGGCTGCTGGTGAGACCAGGTTTAAAGGAACTCTTTGTGAGTCTGGCTGCTGGTGAGACCGGGTTTATAGCAACTGTTTGTAAGACCAGGTTTATAGTAACTCTTTGTGAGTCTGGCTGCTAGTGAGACCAGATTAAAAGGAACACTTTGTGAGTCTGGTTGCCGTTGAACCAGTTTTAAAGGAACTCTTTGTGAGTCTGGCTGCTATTCAGACCAGGTTAAACGGAACCCTTTTTGAGTCTGGCTGCTGGTTAGACCAGGTTAAAAGGAACTCTTTGTGAGTATGGCTGCTGGTGAGACCAGGTTTAACGGAACTCTTTGTGAGTATGGCTGCTGGTGAGACCAGGTTAAAAGCAACTCTTTGTGAGTCTGGCTGCTGGTGAGACCAGGTTTAAAGGATCTCTTTGTGATTCTTGCTGTTGGTGAGTCCAGGTTTAAAGGGACTCTTTGTGAGTCTGGCTGCTGGTGAGACCAGGTTAAAAGCAATTCTTTGTGAGTCTGGCTCCTGGTGAGACCAGGTTTAAAGGAACTCTTTGTGAGTCTGGCTGCTGGTAAGACCAGGTTTCAAGGATCTCTTTGTGATTCTTGCTGTTGGTGAGACCAGGTTTAAAGGATCTCTTTGTGATTCTTGCTGCTGGTGAGTCCAGGTTTAAAGGAACTCTTTGTGAGGCTGGCTGCTGGTGAGACCAGGTTTAAAGGAACTCTTTGTGAGGCTGGCTGCTGGTGAGACCAAGTTAAAAGGATCACTTTGTGACTCTGGTTGCTGGTGAGACCAGGTTTAAAGGAACTCTTTTTGAGTCTGGCTGCTGTTGAGACGAGGTTTAGAGGAGCTCTTTGTGAGTCTGGCTGCTGGTGAGACCAGGTTAAAAGGAACTCTTTGTGAGTCTGGCTGCTGGTGAGATGAGGTTTAGAGGAGCTCTTTGTGAGTCTGGCTGCTGGTGAGACCAGGTTAAAAGGAACTCTTTGTGAGTCTGACTGCTGTTGAGACCAGGTTAAAAGGAACTCTTTGTGAGTATGGCTGCTGGTGAGACCAGGTTTAAAGGAACTCTTTGTGAGTCTGGCTGCTGGTGAGACCAGGTTTCAAGGATCTCTTTGTGATTCTTGCTGTTGGTGAGACCAGGTTTAAAGGAGCCCTTTGTGAGTCTGGCTGCTGGTGAGACCAGGTTAAAAGGAACTCTTTGTGAGTCTGGCTGCTGTTGAGACCAGGTTTATAGGAACGCTTTGTGATTCTTGCTCTTGGTGAGACCATGTTTAAAGGAACTCTTTGTGAGTCTGGCTGCTGGTGAGACCAGGTGTATAGGAACTCTTTGTGAGTCTGGCTGCTGGTGAGACCAGGTGTATAGGAACTCTTTGTGAGTCTGGCTGCTGGTGAGACCAGGTTTAAAGGAACTCTTTGTGAGTCTGGCTGCTGGTGAGACCGGGTTTATAGCAACTGTTTGTAAGACCAGGTTTATAGTAACTCTTTGTGAGTCTGGCTGCTAGTGAGACCAGATTAAAAGGAACACTTTGTGAGTCTGGTTGCTGTTGAACCAGTTTTAAAGGAACTCTTTGTGAGTCTGGCTGCTATTCAGACCAGGTTAAACGGAACTCTTTGTGAGTCTGGCTGCTGGTTAGACCAGGTTAAAAGGAACTCTTTGTGAGTATGGCTGCTGGTGAGACCAGGTTTAACGGAACTCTTTGTGAGTATGGCTGCTGGTGAGACCAGGTTAAAAGCAACTCTTTGTGAGTCTGGCTGCTGGTGAGAGCAGGTATAAAGGATCTCTTTGTGATTCTTGCTGTTGGTGAGTCCAGGTTTAAAGGGACTCTTTGTGAGTCTGGCTGCTGGTGAGACCAGGTTAAAAGCAATTCTTTGTGAGTCTGGCTGCTGGTGAGACCAGGTTTAAAGGAACTCTTTGTGAGTCTGGCTGCTGGTAAGACCAGGTTTCAAGGATCTCTTTGTGATTCTTGCTGTTGGTGAGACCAGGTTTAAAGGATCTCTTTGTGATTCTTGCTGCTGGTGAGTCCAGGTTTAAAGGAACTCTTTGTGAGGCTGGCTGCTGGTGAGACCAGGTTTAAAGGAACTCTTTGTGAGGCTGGCTGCTGGTGAGACCAAGTTAAAAGGATCACTTTGTGACTCTGGTTGCTGGTGAGACCAGGTTTAAAGGAACTCTTTGTGAGTCTGGCTGCTGTTGAGACGAGGTTTAGAGGAGCTCTTTGTGAGTCTGGCTGCTGGTGAGACCAGGTTAAAAGGAACTCTTTGTGAGTCTGGCTGCTGGTGAGATGAGGTTTAGAGGAGCTCTTTGTGAGTCTGGCTGCTGGTGAGACCAGGTTAAAAGGAACTCTTTGTGAGTCTGACTGCTGTTGAGACCAGGTTAAAAGGAACTCTTTGTGAGTATGGCTGCTGGTGAGACCAGGTTTAAAGGAACTCTTTGTGAGTCTGGCTGCTGGTGAGACCAGGTTTCAAGGATCTCTTTGTGATTCTTGCTGTTGGTGAGACCAGGTTTAAAGGAGCCCTTTGTGAGTCTGGCTGCTGGTGAGACCAGGTTAAAAGGAACTCTTTGTGAGTCTGGCTGCTTTTGAGACCAGGTTTATAGGAACGCTTTGTGATTCTTGCTCTTGGTGAGACCATGTTTAAAGGAACTCTTTGTGAGTCTGGCTGCTGGTGAGACCAGGTGTATAGGAACTCTTTGTGAGTCTGGCTGCTGGTGAGACCAGGTGTATAGGAACTCTTTGTGAGTCTGGCTGCTGGTGAGACCAGGTTTAAAGGAACTCTATGTGAGTCTGGCTGCTGGTGAGACCGGGTTTATAGCAACTGTTTGTAAGACCAGGTTTATAGTAACTCTTTGTGAGTCTGGCTGCTAGTGAGACCAGATTAAAAGGAACACTTTGTGAGTCTGGTTGCTGTTGAACCAGTTTTAAAGGAACTCTTTGTGAGTCTGGCTGCTATTCAGACCAGGTTAAACGGAATTCTTTGTGAGTCTGGCTGCTGGTTAGACCAGGTTAAAAGGAACTCTTTGTGAGTATGGCTGCTGGTGAGACCAGGTTTAACGGAACTCTTTGTGAGTATGGCTGCTGGTGAGACCAGGTTAAAAGCAACTCTTTGTGAGTCTGGCTGCTGGTGAGACCAGGTTTAAAGGATCTCTTTGTGATTCTTGCTGTTGGTGAGACCAGGTTTAAAGGATCTCTTTGTGATTCTTGCTGCTGGTGAGTCCAGGTTTAAAGGAACTCTTTGTGAGGCTGGCTGCTGGTGAGACCAGGTTTAAAGGAACTCTTTGTGAGGCTGGCTGCTGGTGAGACCAAGTTAAAAGGATCACTTTGTGACTCTGGTTGCTGGTGAGACCAGGTTTAAAGGAACTCTTTGTGAGTCTGGCTGCTGGTGAGACCGGGTTTATAGCAACTGTTTGTAAGACCAGGTTTATAGTAACGCTTTGTGAGTCTGGCTGCTAGTGAGACCAGATTAAAAGGAACACTTTGTGAGTCTGGTTGCTGTTGAACCAGTTTTAAAGGAACTCTTTGTGAGTCTGGCTGCTATTCAGACCAGGTTAAACGGAACTCTTTGTGAGTCTGGCTGCTGGTTAGACCAGGTTAAAAGGAACTCTTTGTGAGTATGGCTGCTGGTGAGACCAGGTTTAACGGAACTCTTTGTGAGTATGGCTGCTGGTGAGACCAGGTTAAAAGCAACTCTTTGTGAGTCTGGCTGCTGGTGAGACCAGGTTTAAAGGATCTCTTTGTGATTCTTGCTGTTGGTGAGTCCAGGTTTAAAGGGACTCTTTGTGAGTCTGGCTGCTGGTGAGACCAGGTTAAAAGCAATTCTTTGTGAGTCTGGCTGCTGGTAAGACCAGGTTTAAAGAAACTCTTTGTGACTATGGCTGCTGGTGAGACCAGGTTTAAAGGAACTCTTTGTGAGGCTGGCTGCTGGTGAGACCAAGTTAAAAGGATCACTTTGTGACTCTGGTTGCTGGTGAGACCAGGTTTAAAGGAACTCTTTGTGAGTCTGGCTGCTGGTAAGACCAGGTTTAAAGGATCTCTTTGTGATTCTTGCTGTTGGTGAGACCAGGTTTAAAGGAGCTCTTTGTGAGTCTGGCTGCTGGTGAGACCAGGTTAAGAGGAACTCTTTGTGAGTCTGGCTGCTGTTGAGACCAGGTTAAAAGTAACTCTTTTTGAGTCTGGTTGCTGGTGAGACCAGGTTTACAGGATCTCTTTTTGAGTCTGGCTGCTTTTGAGACCAGGTTAAAGGGAACTCTTTGAGAGTCTGGCTGCTGGTGAGACCAGGTTAAAAGGAAGTCTTACTGAGTCTGGCTGCTGGTGAGACCAGGTTAAAATGAACTCTTTGCGAGTCTGGCTGCTGGTGAGACCAGGTTTATAGGAACTCTTTGTGAGTCTGGCTGCTGGTGAGACCAGGTGTATAGGAACTCTTTGTGAGTCTGGCTGCTGGTGAGACCAGGTTTAAAGGAACTCTTTGTGAGTCTGGCTGCTGGTGAGACCGGGTTTATAGCAACTGTTTGTAAGACCAGGTTTATAGTAACGCTTTGTGAGTCTGGCTGCTAGTGAGACCAGATTAAAAGGAACACTTTGTGAGTCTGGTTGCTGTTGAACCAGTTTTAAAGGAACTCTTTGTGAGTCTGGCTGCTATTCAGACCAGGTTAAACGGAACTCTTTGTGAGTCTGGCTGCTGGTTAGACCAGGTTAAAAGGAACTCTTTGTGAGTATGGCTGCTGGTGAGACCAGGTTTAACGGAACTCTTTGTGAGTATGGCTGCTGGTGAGACCAGGTTAAAAGCAACTCTTTGTGAGTCTGGCTGCTGGTAAGAACAGGTTTAAAGGAACTCTTTGTGAGTATGGCTGCTGGTGAGACCAGGTTTAAAGGAACTCTTTGTGAGTCTGGCTGCTGGTGAGACCAGGTTTAAAGGATCTCTTTGTGATTCTTGCTGCTGGTGAGTCCAGGGTTAAAGGAACTCTTTGTGAGGCTGGCTGCTGGTGAGACCAGGTTTAAAGGAACTCTTTGTGAGGCTGGCTGCTGGTGAGACCAAGTTAAAAGGATCACTTTGTGACTCTGGTTGCTGGTGAGACCAGGTTTAAAGGAACTCTTTGTGAGTCTGGCTGCTGTTGAGACGAGGTTTAGAGGAGCTCTTTGTGAGTCTGGCTGCTGGTGAGACCAGGTTAAAAGGAACTCTTTGTGAGTCTGGCTGCTTGTGAGATGAGGTTTAGAGGAGCTCTTTGTGAGTCTGGCTGCTGGTGAGACCAGGTTTAAAGGAACTCTTTGTGAGTCTGGCTGCTGGTGAGACCGGGTTTATAGCAACTGTTTGTAAGACCAGGTTTATAGTAACGCTTTGTGAGTCTGGCTGCTAGTGAGACCAGATTAAAAGGAACACTTTGTGAGTCTGGTTGCTGTTGAACCAGTTTTAAAGGAACTCTTTGTGAGTCTGGCTGCTATTCAGACCAGGTTAAACGGAACTCTTTGTGAGTCTGGCTGCTGGTTAGACCAGGTTAAAAGGAACTCTTTGTGAGTATGGCTGCTGGTGAGACCAGGTTTAACGGAACTCTTTGTGAGTATGGCTGCTGGTGAGACCAGGTTAAAAGCAACTCTTTGTGAGTCTGGCTGCTGGTAAGAACAGGTTTAAAGGAACTCTTTGTGAGTATGGCTGCTGGTGAGACCAGGTTTAAAGGAACTCTTTGTGAGTCTGGCTGCTGGTGAGACCAGGTTTAAAGGATCTCTTTGTGATTCTTGCTGCTGGTGAGTCCAGGGTTAAAGGAACTCTTTGTGAGGCTGGCTGCTGGTGAGACCAGGTTTAAAGGAACTCTTTGTGAGGCTGGCTGCTGGTGAGACCAAGTTAAAAGGATCACTTTGTGACTCTGGTTGCTGGTGAGACCAGGTTTAAAGGAACTCTTTGTGAGTCTGGCTGCTGTTGAGACGAGGTTTAGAGGAGCTCTTTGTGAGTCTGGCTGCTGGTGAGACCAGGTTAAAAGGAACTCTTTGTGAGTCTGGCTGCTTGTGAGATGAGGTTTAGAGGAGCTCTTTGTGAGTCTGGCTTCTGGTGAGACCAGGTTAAAAGGAACTCTTTGTGAGTCTGACTGCTGTTGAGACCAGGTTAAAAGGAACTCTTTGTGAGTATGGCTGCTGGTGAGACCAGGTTTAAAGGAACTCTTTGTGAGTCTGGCTGCTGGTAAGACCAGGTTTCAAGGATCTCTTTGTGATTCTTGCTGTTGGTGAGACCAGGTTTAAAGGAGCCCTTTGTGAGTCTGGCTGCTGGTGAGACCAGGTTAAAAGTAACTCTTTTTGAGTCTGGCTGCTGCTGAGACCAGGTTTATAGGAACGCTTTGTGATTCTTGCTGTTGGTGAGACCATGTTTAAAGGAACTCTTTGTGAGTCTGGCTGCTGGTGAGACCAGGTGTATAGGAACTCTTTGTGAGTCTGACTGCTGGTGAGACCAGGTGTATAGGAACTCTTTGTGAGTCTGGCTGCTGGTGAGACCAGGTTTAAAGGAACTCTTTGTGAGTCTGGCTGCTGGTGAGACCGGGTTTATAGCAACTGTTTGTAAGACCAGGTTTATAGTAACTCTTTGTGAGTCTGGCTGCTAGTGAGACCAGATTAAAAGGAACACTTTGTGAGTCTGGTTGCTGTTGAACCAGTTTTAAAGGAACTCTTTGTGAGTCTGGCTGCTATTCAGACCAGGTTAAACGGAACTCTTTGTGAGTCTGGCTGCTGGTTAGACCAGGTTAAAAGGAACTCTTTGTGAGTATGGCTGCTGGTGAGACCAGGTTTAACGGAACTCTTTGTGAGTATGGCTGCTGGTGAGACCAGGTTAAAAGCAACTCTTTGTGAGTCTGGCTGCTGGTGAGACCAGGTTTAAAGGATCTCTTTGTGATTCTTGCTGTTGGTGAGTCCAGGTTTAAAGGGACTCTTTGTGAGTCTGGCTGCTGGTGAGACCAGGTTAAAAGCAATTCTTTGTGAGTCTGGCTGCTGGTGAGACCAGGTTTAAAGGAACTCTTTGTGAGTCTGGCTGCTGGTAAGACCAGGTTTAAAGGATCTCTTTGTGATTCTTGCTGTTGGTGAGACCAGGTTTAAAGGAGCTCTTTGTGAGTCTGGCTGCTGGTGAGACCAGGTTAAAAGGAACTCTTTGTGAGTCTGGCTGCTGTTGCGACCAGGTTAAAAGTAACACTTTTTGAGTCTGGTTGCTGGTGAGACCAGGTTTACAGGATCTCTTTTTGAGTCTGGCTGCTTTTGAGACCAGGTTAAAGGGAACTCTTTGAGAGTCTGGCTGCTGGTGAGACCAGGTTAAAAGGAAGTCTTACTGAGTCTGGCTGCTGGTGAGACCAGGTTAAAATGAACTCTTTGCGAGTCTGGCTGCTGGTGAGACCAGGTTTATAGGAACTCTTTGTGAGTCTGGCTGCTGGTGAGACCAGGTTTATAGGAACGCTTTGTGATTCTTGCTGTTGGTGAGACCAGGTTAAAAGCAATTCTTTGTGAGTCTGGCTGCTGGTAAGACCAGGTTTAAAGGATCTCTTTGTGATTTTTGCTGTTGGTGAGACCAGGTTTAAAGGAGCTCTTTGTGAGTCTGGCTGCTGGTGAGACCAGGTTAAAAGGAACTCTTTGTGAGTCTGGCGGCTGTTGCGACCAGGTTAAAAGTAACACTTTTTGAGTCTGGTTGCTGGTGAGACCAGGTTTACAGGATCTCTTTTTGAGTCTGGCTGCTTTTGAGACCAGGTTAAAGGGAACTCTTTGAGAGTCTGGCTGCTGGTGAGACCAGGTTAAAAGGAAGTCTTACTGAGTCTGGCTGCTGGTGAGACCAGGTTAAAATGAACTCTTTGCGAGTCTGGCTGCTGGTGAGACCAGGTTTATAGGAACTCTTTGTGAGTCTGGCTGCTGGTGAGACCAGGTGTATAGGAACTCTTTGTGAGTCTGGCTGCTGGTGAGACCAGGTTTAAAGGAACTCTTTGTGAGTCTGGCTGCTGGTGAGACCGGGTTTATAGCAACTGTTTGTAAGACCAGGTTTATAGTAACGCTTTGTGAGTCTGGCTGCTAGTGAGACCAGATTAAAAGGAACACTTTGTGAGTCTGGTTGCTGTTGAACCAGTTTTAAAGGAACTCTTTGTGAGTCTGGCTGCTATTCAGACCAGGTTAAACGGAACTCTTTGTGAGTCTGGCTGCTGGTTAGACCAGGTTAAAAGGAACTCTTTGTGAGTATGGCTGCTGGTGAGACCAGGTTTAACGGAACTCTTTGTGAGTATGGCTGCTGGTGAGACCAGGTTAAAAGGAAGTCTTACTGAGTCTGGCTGCTGGTGAGACCAGGTTAAAATGAACTCTTTGCGAGTCTGGCTGCTGGTGAGACCAGGTTTATAGGAACTCTTTGTGAGTCTGGCTGCTGGTGAGACCAGGTGTATAGGAACTCTTTGTGAGTCTGGCTGCTGGTGAGACCAGGTTTAAAGGAACTCTTTGTGAGTCTGGCTGCTGGTGAGACCGGGTTTATAGCAACTGTTTGTAAGACCAGGTTTATAGTAACGCTTTGTGAGTCTGGCTACTAGTGAGACCAGATTAAAAGGAACACTTTGTGAGTCTGGTTGCTGTTGAACCAGTTTTAAAGGAACTCTTTGTGAGTCTGGCTGCTATTCAGACCAGGTTAAACGGAACTCTTTGTGAGTCTGGCTGCTGGTTAGACCAGGTTAAAAGGAACTCTTTGTGAGTATGGCTGCTGGTGAGACCAGGTTTAACGGAACTCTTTGTGAGTATGGCTGCTGGTGAGACCAGGTTAAAAGCAACTCTTTGTGAGTCTGGCTGCTGGTAAGAACAGGTTTAAAGGAACTCTTTGTGAGTATGGCTGCTGGTGAGACCAGGTTTAAAGGAACTCTTTGTGAGTCTGGCTGCTGGTGAGACCAGGTTTAAAGGATCTCTTTGTGATTCTTGCTGCTGGTGAGTCCAGGTTTAAAGGAACTCTTTGTGAGGCTGGCTGCTGGTGAGACCAGGTTTAAAGGAACTCTTTGTGAGGCTGGCTGCTGGTGAGACCAAGTTAAAAGGATCACTTTGTGACTCTGGTTGCTGGTGAGACCAGGTTTAAAGGAACTCTTTGTGAGTCTGGCTGCTGTTGAGACGAGGTTTAGAGGAGCTCTTTGTGAGTCTGGCTGCTGGTGAGACCAGGTTAAAAGGAACTCTTTGTGAGTCTGGCTGCTTGTGAGATGAGGTTTAGAGGAGCTCTTTGTGAGTCTGGCTGCTGGTGAGACCAGGTTAAAAGGAACTCTTTGTGAGTCTGACTGCTGTTGAGACCAGGTTAAAAGGAACTCTTTGTGAGTATGGCTGCTGGTGAGACCAGGTTTAAAGGAACTCTTTGTGAGTCTGGCTGCTGGTAAGACCAGGTTTCAAGGATCTCTTTGTGATTCTTGCTGTTGGTGAGACCAGGTTTAAAGGAGCCCTTTGTGAGTCTGGCTGCTGGTGAGACCAGGTTAAAAGGAACTCTTTGTGAGTCTGGCTGCTGTTGAGACCAGGTTAAAAGTAACTCTTTTTGAGTCTGGCTGCTGGTGAGACCAGGTTTATAGGAACGCTTTGTGATTCTTGCTGTTGGTGAGACCATGTTTAAAGGAACTCTTTGTGAGTCTGGCTGCTGGTGAGACCAGGTGTATAGGAACTCTTTGTGAGTCTGACTGCTGGTGAGACCAGGTGTATAGGAACTCTTTGTGAGTCTGGCTGCTGGTGAGACCAGGTTTAAAGGAACTCTTTGTGAGTCTGGCTGCTGGTGAGACCGGGTTTATAGCAACTGTTTGTAAGACCAGGTTTATAGTAACTCTTTGTGAGTCTGGCTGCTAGTGAGACCAGATTAAAAGGAACACTTTGTGAGTCTGGTTGCTGTTGAACCAGTTTTAAAGGAACTCTTTGTGAGTCTGGCTGCTGGTGAGACCAGGTTAAAAGGAAGTCTTTGTAAGTCTGGTTTCTGGTGAGACCAGGTTTATAGGAACTGTAGTGAGTCTTGCTGCTGGTGAGACCAGGTTTATATGAACTCTTTGTGAGTCTGGCTGTTGGTGAGACGAGGTTTAAAGGAACTCTTTTTCCGTCTGGCTGCTGGTGTGACCAGTTTTACAGGATCTCTTTGTGAGTCTGGCTGTTGGTGAAACCAGGTTTGAAGGAAGTCTTTGTCAGTCTGGCTGCTGGTGAGACCAGGTTTATAGGAACTGTTTGTGAGTCTGGCTGCTGGTGTGACCAGGTTTACAGGATCTCTTTGTGAGTCTGGCTGTTGGTGAAACCAGGTTTATAGGAACTGTTTGTGAGTCTGGCTACTGGTGAGACCAGGTTTAAAGGAAGCCTTCGTGAGTCTTGCTGCTGGTGAGACCAGCTTTACAGGATCTCTTTGGGAGTCTGGCTGTTGGTGAAACCAGGTTTAAAGGAACTCTTTGTGAGTCTGGCTGCTTGTGAGACCAGGTTTATGGGAATTCTTTGCGAGTCTGGCTGTTGGTGAGACCAGGTTTAAAGGAGCTCTTTGGAGTCTGGTTGCTGGGGAGACCAGGTTAAAAGGAAGTCTTTGTCAGTCTGGTGTCTGGTGTGATCAGGTTTATAGGAACTGTTTGTGAGTCTGGCTGCTGGTGAGACCAGGTTTAAAGGAACTCTGAGTCTGGCTGTTGGTGAGACGAGGTTTAAAGGAAGTCTTTGCCAGTCTGGCTGCTGGTGAGACCAGGTTTATAGCAACTGTTTGTTTGTCTGGCTGCTGGTGTGACCAGGTTTACAGGACCTCTTTGTGAGTCTGGCTGTTGGTGAAACCAGGTTTAAAGGAAGTCTTTGTCAGTCTGGCTGCTGGTGAGACCAGGTTTATAGGAACTGTTTGTGAGTCTGGCTGCTGGTGTGACCACGTTTACAGGATCTCTTTGTGAGTCTGGCTGTTGGTGAAACCAAGTTTAAAGGAACTCTTTTTCCGTCTGGCTAATGGTGTGACCAGGTTTACAGGATCTCTTTGTGAGTCTGGCTGTTGGTGAAACCAGGTTTAAAGGAATTCTTTGAGTCTGGCTACTGGTGAGACCAGGTTTAAAGGAACCCTTCGTGAGTCTTGCTGCTGGTGAGACCAGGTTTAAAGGAACTCTTTGTGAGTCTGGCTGTTGGTGAGACCAGGTTTATAGCAACTCTTTGTGAGTCTGGCTGTTGATGAGACCAGGTTTAAAGGAACTCTTTGTGAGTCTGGCTGCTGGTGAGACCAGGTTAAAAGGAAGTCTTTGTCAGTCTGGTTGCTGGTGAGACCAGGTTTATAGGAACTGTTTGTGAGTCTGGCTGCTGGTGAGACCAGGTTTATAGGAACTCTTTGTGAGTCTGGCTACTGGTGAAACCAGGTTTAAAGGAACTCTTTGTGAGTCTGGCTGTTGGTGAGACGAGGTTTAAAGGAAGTCTTTATCAGTCTGGCTGCTGGTGAGACCAGGTTTATAGGAACTGTTTGTTTGTCTGGCTGCTGGTATGACCAGGTTTACAGGACCTCTTTGTGAGTCTGGCTGTTGGTGAAACCAGGTTTAAAGGAAGTCTTTGTCAGTCTGGCTGCTGGTGAGACCAGGTTTATAGGAACTGTTTGTGAGTCTGGCTGCTGGTGTGACCACGTTTACAGGACCTCTTTGTGAGTCTGGCTGTTGGTGAAACCAGGTTTAAAGGAAGTCTTTGTCAGTCTGGCTGCTGGTGAGACCAGGTTTATAGGAACTGTTTGTGAGTCTGGCTGCTGGTGTGACCACGTTTACAGGATCTCTTTGTGAGTCTGGCTGTTGGTGAAACCAAGTTTAAAGGAACTCTTTTTCCGTCTGGCTGCTGTAGAGACCAGGTTTATGGGAATTCTTTGTGAGTCTGGCTGTTGGTGAGACCAGGTTTAAAGGAACTCTTTGGGAGTCTGGTTGCTGGGGAGACCAGGTCATGATGGGCTCTGGGAACAATTGTTACGGGCATTTTTTCTTATTACTTTTGACATTTTCGATGACATCATTAATTGTGAATCAGAAAAAGTGATTAATCAACAATGAAGATGATCATTAGTTGGAGCCTCGTGTGCGTTACTGTTCTCTGGTGATCTTGCTGTATTTCCTACACAGCTGGAAGTCAGGACGCTAAACACAACCATGCGCTGGAGAGGGAAATGAGATCGTGCACCAGTGTTGGGTACGGGGAAGATTTTTCTCCCCATCCTCCATTCTGATGACTTCTCACCCTCCCCTCCCCCTGCTGCAGAGACCTGAGAGGGACAACTTGTCTTTGTCTGCTGCAGGCTTTGTCTGGAACATGGAGGGATTTTGTGAGTTGGTGGTGGTGGTGCAGCTGATGTGCATCACGATGTGTGTTGGTTGCAAGTGTTCATGGGTGTGTGTGTCTGTTGGTGGGGCTTCAAATCGTTTTGATGAGAACACGGTGCCTGCCGGGCCTCTTTCCACAGCATCAGCACCTTTATTCCCTGGTGCCCAGGGAGGGCAGTCCATGTGAGCCTGTAACCAGCTGCCTCCAGTAAAGCATGTCTTCTGTCAGGGCGCTCCATCTTTTTTGTGTTTTGCCACTCCTGGCGCCATGTGTTGAAAATATTCCAGTTATTTTCTTTTGGGGGGGAGGGGGGTGCAAATCTAGAAATCTGTGCTTTTCCTCACCATGCCCACTTGATCCTGGCACCTTCCTGGGGGACCACAAGGATCATGCCTCTGGAGGCAGAAGGCTCCAGGCCGCGTGGTGGCGGTGTCGGGTGTTCCCAGGTGAGGGCATCCCATATGAGCAGGCGGAGGTAAGGATTCATAGCGTGGTGGAGTTCATCCTAGACTCCCCTCCCCACATGAGGCGGTCCTGTTTTGCTGGGGGTTTGTTGGTGTGGTTTAGCTTGTCTGTGCTCTGGGGGTGTTTGTTCAGCTGAGGGGGGCTTGGGGGGAAGGGTGGCCTCCTTTACCAGTCTGCCTCCTGGTGAGAAACGTCTTGCTTTTCTGCCAGTCACAAGCCCTCACCCAGTGAAGCTCTGCTGGGCGATCTGGTTTCTTTTGTACCTACGTGTATTTTGTTTCACCCACCAAGAAGAAAATCAAATGAGTGAAACGACTAATTTGTGTCTTTATGCACACGTGTGTGTGTGTGTGTGTGTGTGTGTGTGTGTGTGTGTGTGTGTGTGTGTGTGTGTGTGTGTGTGTGTGTGTGTGTGTGTGTGTGTGTGTGTTAAGCAGCACCCTTCGCAGAGCTAATCCTGTAGACTCTTGAAGTCAGCCGGTGGGTGGGGTAATTCAGCTCGGCTCCTTGGCAGGCTAATGCCAGTGAAGCATGATGGAGCGTTAAAGCGTGTGAAGAGGGGGCAGCTATTAGCCACAATGAATCATACTGATTCCAGAGAGGAGCAGGAGGTACAGAGAGGGTGGTGGAGACAAACGGGGGTGTCAAGGACAGAAAAGAATTTACCTGCAAGTCTTTTAACCCCGGGAAAATGGCCTACCCAACAAACCCACGGCGCTCCGAGGTGGCCTCGGCAGCCAGACGAATCTCGCAGGTTATCGCGTTGCCAGATAACGTCTGGCGGTAACCCGCACTTCCGTGCTGCCGATGCCGTCCTGCCCGCCAGAGTCGGGAGTCTTTTCAGTTTTCCCGCCACCAGTCGGCCCGCCACCAGTCGGGAGTCTTTTCAGTTTTCCCGCCTGCGGCAGAAAAAAGCAGTTTGTTCCAGTGTGCTATTAGCATACTTATTCTAAACTAAAAATCAGTGAGCATGCTTTCAGTTTACTTTTGAAGTACTTATCAGAGAAGTATTAAGCTAGTACACTTACCAGTATACCACTAGTACACTGATATTTGTATACTTACTACTTGGGCAATATACTTGAACTTAAGTTTACTTAATAAAATTAACTTCACGTGTGCCTTACTATGGACATCAGCTTTACAAAGCCGGCAGAAGTTGTTCAGACGTCAAAACTGTGACGCTAATTACTTATCCACATGTTGCCAACATGTGGATAAGTAATTAGCGTCACAGTTTTGCTTACCCACTGACTACCTTCGCTCATCAGCTGCCAAGTTAGCACCAAACAGGCTTGTACTGCCATGAAGTAAGGGTTTTTTCCTACATGTATCTTAATACTCCGCTCCTCATCTGTTGAGCACTTTCATCAATACCACTGACGGTTTCTGAAAAAAGACCACTATACGTGTATGTGTATATATATATATATAAACACACACACAGATGTATACACATACCTATATATATACATACATCTATATAGTGTGTCTCGCGCACGAAACAGGCCTGCACTGCAATGTATTGAAATCTTTTTTCCTGTATCCATGTTGAGATATATATATATATATATATATATATATATATATATATATATATATATCTTAGTGATGTAAGAAGGGTCAGTTGGATTTCAGTTGGCTGAAGTTTTGGATGTAGTCATACTATGGAGACAAATGGGTAGGTATTCTGTAACGTCACAGAATACCTGCGGTTTGCAGCCGAGTGTGAATTGTAACGTGCATGGATAAGTAGACACGTTGGTCCTTGACTAACAGGTCGGACCCTTTAGTCGACTGGTTAACGTTGTCGCTTGCGGAGTGGGAGATACGGGTTTGCGTCCCGGCTGTGGCGACGGTTACCGGGCTGCCCCCGATTTCACTACAATATGTTATATAAACACTTTAAAGTGAGGAGGGAATACTCCTGCTTTACTCAAAACCGTAAAACTTCCATCCGACGACACGTGTTTTTCTAAATGGGGAAGGCAGTACACTTCAACATTGCCTCTCTACTGACACAGCTGGAAGACTGAGAGGGAGCAGAAGTGAAACCGGAAAGCAATTATTAACGGGGTTTGGCTCTTGACCAGCAGAGAGAAATGGCAGTGGTCAAAACCATGACACTATCTGCAGACTCTGGCTTTTCAGGTTTTGACTGTAAAGAGTAATAGTTTAGAGTGTGTGTCCATACACACAGGGTGTTGTGATGCGTCTAGTGCAGCAGTGTGTAGTTGGAGGGAAGGTGCATGTGTTCTTCCAACCCACTTGTGTCCTTCCTGCCCTTAGCTTGCTGCCGCTGGCTAGCCTTTGTGGCGAATAGGGAAGCATCCTAGCGTGTAAGCCTTCCCTTGCCAGTACATAGCCTCTCCTTCACCAAGACTCCTGCCAGGCCTCCCCGTGGCCACACGTGGTAACTGGGGTCTTGCGGCCCCAGGCTAACTTGGCAGGGGATCTCGGAGCAGCAGTGGGCCCCAGAGATATGGTGTGCAGGCCCACCCTGGTGGACACACCCTGGCACCTTTCAACCACTGCCCCGCTGCCTTGTGGGTGAGTCTGGGAAGACATAAGGCTAAGGGAGCTCACCCCAGAAAAGCAAGCTGTGGCGGTAACGCTTTGAGGCGGTTTCCGAAAAAAAGGATTTCCGGCAGCCCCATGCAGTTGTGTGGAGGTGACGGTCGTCTAGGGATCCCCCTTGCCATCGGATCCATCTCCTCTACAATCAAGTCATGTGGCGTTGGGAGAAGCGCACCCCCCATGCCACTTTAAAAACCATCTCTGCGCAGGTATCTTCTGCTATCGGAGTCCTCAAAGGACCCACAAATAGAAGAAGATGGTCATCATCGGGCACGATGGACAACCAGCAAGCAAGTGTGTGTGTGTGTGTGTGTGTGTGTGTGTGTGTGTGTATGTATATATATATGTATATATATATATATATATATATATATGTATATATATATATATACACTACCGTTCAAAAGTTTGGGATCACCCAAACAATTTTGTGTTTTCCATGAAAAGTCACACTTATTCACCACCATATGTTGTGAAATGAATAGAAAATAGAGTCAAGACATTGACAAGGTTAGAAATAATGATTTGTATTTGAAATAAGATTTTTTTTACATCAAACTTTGCTTTCGTCAAAGAATCCTCCATTTGCAGCAATTACAGCATTGCAGACCTTTGGCATTCTAGCTGTTAATTTGTTGAGGTAATCTGGAGAAATTGCACCCCACGCTTCCAGAAGCAGCTCCCACAAGTTGGATTGGTTGGATGGGCACTTCTTTGAGCAGATTGAGTTTCTGGAGCATCACATTTGTGGGGTCAATTAAACGCTCAAAATGGCCAGAAAAAGAGAACTTTCATCTGAAACTCGACAGTCTATTCTTGTTCTTAGAAATGAAGGCTATTCCATGCGAGAAATTGCTAAGAAATTGAAGATTTCCTACACCGGTGTGTACTACTCCCTTCAGAGGACAGCACAAACAGGCTCTAACCAGAGTAGAAAAAGAAGTGGGAGGCCGCGTTGCACAACTGAGCAAGAAGATAAGTACATTAGAGTCTCTAGTTTGAGAAACAGACGCCTCACAGGTCCCCAACTGGCATCTTCATTAAATAGTACCTGTTAGAGCCGGTTTGTGCTGTCCTCTGAAGGGAGTAGTCCATCCATCCATCCACTCCCTTGTCAACAGCTTTCTTCTGCTCTTTACTCCATCCATCCATCCACTCCCCTGTCAACAGCTTTCTTCTGCTCTTTACTCCATCCATCCATCCATCCATCCACTCCCCTGTCAACAGCTTTCATCTGCTCTTCACTCCATCCACTCCCCTGTCAACAGCTTTCCTCTGCTCATCCATCCATCCATCCATCCACTCCCCTGTCAACAGCTTTCCTCTGCTCTTCACTCCATCCATCCATCCATCCCCTCCCCTGCCATTTGTAGAAAACTGGATTACAGCTCAAAACAACCACATGGTGAGCTAATGTTTCACTAATGAGTCGACTAGTTGGGTCCTTGCCAGCTTGATGTCTGTCAAGCTCCATCCTTGAGGGATAAAATCCCATCACAACACGAAGACAGAGAAAATAATGACACTCGCAGGCTGGTTTGCCTGTTCCCAACACCAGCAAGCTAGCAGATGTCAGATGAGACTTCTTTCTTTCTTTTTTCAGATTTTTTTCCTCCCTTTTTCTCTCCAATTGTACTTGGCCAATTACCCCACTCTTCCGAGCCGTCCTGGCCGCTGCTCCACCCCCTCTGCTGATCTGGGAGGGCTGCAGACTACCAAATGTCTCCTCCCATACATGTGGAGTCAGCAGCCGCTTCTTTTCACCTGACAGTGAGGAGTTTCACCAGGGGGACGTAGCGCATGGTAGGATCACGCTATTCCCCACAGCCCCCCCCCCCCGAACAGGCGCCCCGACCGACCAGAGGAGGTGCTAGTGCAGCAACCAGGACACATACCCACATCTGGCTTCCCACCTGCAGACACAGCCAATTGTGTCTGTACCCAGATAACAAAACTGCTGTGGCCCGGACCCGTCCCACACCAACACTTCGTCCGGCCCACATACCGCATGGAATGATGGCACTTGGGCGGTCCGCTCCAGTTTACCAGATCTGGGCCAGAACCAAGCCATAGCAATGCCGTATGTGCCACATATTTGCCAAAGGTGGCCCGTATTTGTTTTGTGATATTTGGGCCATATTCACCATTTACCACACGGGCCACTTCAGGGCCACATCCAGATCACATGTTGCCCAGAGGACCGCATCTTTGCCAGAAAAGGCCCACGTGTGATTTGGCATATTTGGACCATATTTGCTATGATACATGTGGGCCACTTCAGGCTCACATCCAGTTTGTCAGGGCCAGAAGAAGACCATCAGTGCCGCATCATTGCCTGAAGTGGCCCACATCCGGATGCTGTCTGGGTAGGGATGCCTGACCAAACCAGAGGTAACACAGGGATTCGAACTGGTGATCCTTGTTTTGGTAGGCAACGGAATAGACTGCTACACAACCCGAACGCCCCAGATTAGAGTTATTACAGTCTAGAGTCAGGTCAGTACTCTAGACTGTCATAGTGGATTTGAAAGGGGGCCTGACCCCCTTTCAAATCCACTATGACAAGGACCTGCTCACCTGCATCACAAAACTATACTGTGTTCAGGACACTCGTGCACCGAAACACTTTCAACGAGAACACACACACACACACACACAGAAACAGTTCTTGTTTCTTCTCATCAGTGCAGCAGGAGTGAGGAGGAGGAGGGCAGATGACAGTATGAGTCCGCAGAGATGCTGCGGTGGTTCTCCTGCAGTCAAATTCAACAGGAAGAGCCACCGTCAGGGTGATGAAGAGCTGCAGATCCTCATCAAGGTCAGCAGACAGCTTGACCTGATGCCTTCCTCCTACACCCAAGGCATGTAGAGCCGCTCTTGTGCCTCGCACACATTCCCCACAGGCATCGCCACGGACACCTTGACATTAGGTGGGTGTGGCTGTATAGATGCCATGGGATCAGAGTCAACATGCAGAATGCAAACTCTGATGCAGGCCTCCAGTTTGTCTGCCCAGTATCATTTTGCTGTCATCCTGCAATTTGTCATTCTGCATTCACAAAAGTCCCTTTTTTCAGAGGGGCTGAAAGATAAAGAACCACAAAAGTACACCAACTGTACTGGAGAGGTTTCTAACGATGCGGAGGAAGTACTGCAGCTGAAGTAAAAAGCCATTTCTCTTCTATACAGCAAAACAAGGTTTTTATCCACTTGAAAATCAAATATTGAAACAAAGCTGAACACGCTCGAAACAGTGGAGGAGCCCCCCAACACTGCCCCCCACCATACTCAACAGCACGGTGTCTGTGGTGAAAACCTGCAGATTTCTGGGTTCCACAATCTTCCAGGACCTCAGGTGGGCATCCAACATGGACTCGATCATCAGAAAGGCCCAGCAGAGGATGTACTTTCTCCGCCAGCTCAAGAAGTTCAACCTGCCTCAGGAACTGCAGATTCAGGTCTACACTGCAGTAATCCAGTCTGGCCTCTGTGCATCCATCACTGTCTGGTCTGGTTCGGCCACCAAACAGGACTGGGACAGACTACAACAGACAGTTAGGTCTGCAGAGAAACTCATTGGTGCCAACCTGCCCTCCATTCAGGACTTGCACACCTCCAGACTCAGGAAACAGGCAGGCAACATCACTGCAGACCCATCACACCCTGGTCACAACCTGTTCCAACTCCCCCCCTCTGGTAGGCGCTACAGAGCACTGTGTCCCAAAACAACTAGATATAAAAACAGTTTCTTTCTGCAGGCTGTCATTCAAATGAACACTTCACACTGTTAATAAATCCAACCATGTTATATATACTGTACTGTACATGTTGTGTATATACTGCACTGTACACATTGTATATACTGTACTGTATATTGTACGTATACTGGTCCACTCTGTCATGTCCATCTACCTCAGGCATGTATGTCAGTAAGCTGCTAACATGTATTTCAGCATCTCTGGTATATTCTCTGCACCACTGCACCTCTTATTGCTCCTGTACGAGTCAATCCTTGTGTATATATGTGAAGATTGTTGTGTTGTAGTGTTGTTGTTTTGTGTTAAGCACACTGAGAGACACGAAACCAGAGTCACATTCCCTGTATGTGCAAACCTACATGGCCCGCAAACATGATTCTGGTTCTGGTTCTGAAACCCTCCTTCTACTATCCAGCGTCTGTCTTGCCAATAGACGTATTTACACCCAGTCAAATAAAATAGAATAAATGAAAATAGACAACATAAGATCAACAACTAACCAAGAGAAGACACATATTCACGGTAGCTGGACAAGACAGTTATGGACATTATTGTACACACCAGAAACACTGAACATTTCTGGCAATTTTCACCAAACAGTGTTTCTTTTGTCTGTGTCTGTTTATCAGCAGAACTGAGTAATACAGTTCAAGAAAACCCAATACAAGTAATCAGCTTGTCAAGTCAGTTTTATTTGGATTAACACAAATTGCAAATGTGCCTCAGGGGGCTTTACAGCAACACAACATCCTGTCCTTAGACCCTCACATCAGATAAGGAACAACTCCCTAAAAAAAAAAAAACATTTAACAGGGAGAAAAAATGGGAAGAAACCTCAGGGAGAGCAACAGAGGAGGATCTCTCCCCCAAGACGGACAGACGTGCAATGGATGTTGTGTTTATACAATTTACACAATACAACAGCGAAAGAGAATAACAGAATTATAATGGAATTATAAGATACATGAAGAATATGATGAGGAGGATGCCAAGCAGTGTCCAGATGCCACCAGAACAGTCTCATCATCACCGGCGGTCACTCGGGGTGAGTATGACCGCCCCCCTCTGGGTCCTCAGGTGGGCGTAGAGGCCGATCCTGGAGCCACATGATAGGAGGATGCCTGCGTTTGATAGCTTTTTACGTGGAGTGGCTGATGTGCCTGCAGCCACCACTAGGTCCTTGGCAGGGCGTGGCCAGAATCCAATAGCATGAAGAACCAAGATAATTGGGGACCACCCTCTGTTGCAGCCCTCATCCGCCTTCAATGTCACTGTGACCTGGAGACATCTTCCGCCAGTTCCACCATTGAGGTCTTTATTGGATTCATCTGGAACCTCCCCCTTGACCTATCCGCCTTGGGTGACACTACCAGGAGCCAAGCTCCAGACGGCATAGCTTCTCCATCACAGCAAGGTGCCACTCCAGGAGAAGAACAGCCTACGACCTGAGCGACGTGACCACCATCACCATGTAGACCTGACAGGAGGACAGGCTACACATGCACACAGGGGAGACTCACATCACACCATTCACATACACAGGAGAAGAGGCAAGAAAAAAAATGTCTCATACAATGGAGTGAGAGAAGGATATAACATTGAAACAGGATATGGATTTATGAGATAATTAAAAAATGTGATGAGTCAAACTATACTTCGTCAGCAGAACAGTACTTGGTAAATTCATTGAGACAAACCAAGCTGCCATTCAGCACAGGCTCTGAAGTACTCAATTTAAAGGCAAATAATTGAAGATGAAGGCAAAAAGATGAGTTTTAAGTTTGGATTTAAAGGACTCCCCAGACTGATTGTCTGACGACAGCAGGCAGGTTATTCCACAAGAATGGGGACCAATAGGAAAAAGCCCTGCCACTAGCCCTGTATTTTGAGAGCAATGAGCTTGAGATGGAATGTACAGTTTAAGAAGATCAGACAGGTATGATGGGGCAAGCCCATTTAGGATTTTATAAGTTAGCAGAAGGACCTTGAAGTCTGATCTAACATGGATAGGAAGCCGATAAAGGAAGGTAATACTTGGTGTAATGTGGTCAAATGTTCCAGTTTTAGTCTTTTAAACCATCTGAAGACTTTTAGTACCAGCATGTGGCAGACCCGAAAACAGAACATTACAGTAATCAAGTCTGGATGAAAGTAATGCATGTATTAGAGTCTCTGCATCTGCCGTGGACAGGAAAGAGACAACGACCAGCATCTCAGGATGATCTAAATGATACTCAGCTGTATGTGCCTATAAAGACGGATGATCATACTCAAATGACTAATTTGGAGGCCTGCTTGGCTGTGTGAAAAATTGGATGTCACTCAATTTCCTGCTTTTAAATTTAGATCATCCTGAGATGCTGGTCATTGGCCCTTTCCTGCCCATGGCGGATTCAGAGACTCTAATACATGTAGTCCATGGGCCAGAGCCCAAAATTTCCTATTTCGGTACACTCAAGGTGGCAAAACTTACTTATAATTTTTGAAAGGATCCATGTCTGTAGATGATATTTTGGTATGATAACCATTCCTGAGTGGCAGCTGTATCACAGTTATCAGCTCATGAAGTTGACCACCCGCTAAACTAAATTGCATTTTAGACGCTGGTGCATATCCTGGTTTAGCCTCATGGTCAGGACATTTTTCAATGTTCTATAATATTGTCTTTGGTATCATTTTAAAGGGGACCTTCTTAGCTTTCATTCAAGCCCTGTTGTGGATATTTCTCACAAATATAGAGGTCACTTGAGCTCTTCAACCCGTCAATAACACACATCTTTCTGCAATGTTCGCCTAAACTATATACTTTCTTTTAGCCCTGTGGCATCTAGGAATATCAGGGACACAAAAAACAAAAACTGGAATACTCACAGGACTGTAAAGATTCAGGAAATGTATAATATACCCATACTATTTCATTGTGTGAGGTGATTGTGAACCTTAAATTAGAAGGGCATTATTACTAAGAAACTAACTAGACCAAAGCCAGTTAGTCCATGGGTCAGACCAGATATCGATATCACCCAAGGTGACACAACTTCACTGGTGCCATTTTATTTGGTACACTAACAGAAGTAAAATAATACATGATAACCTTTCCAAATGAGCAGCTATTTCATTTTTCTTTCAGGAAACCTGTTTCTGTGCCTCTCACGATTGTGTATTTGCCCAGATTTTTACAAATATAGCATTTCAACACCCCTGGTACTGATTAGCCTAGCTTAAACTCTGGGACAGTTCTTAGTTGGCCAACAACCAAGGATAACCAGTACTGTGTACTTCCATTCATTGTGCTAGGCTAACGTGCAGCCAGATAGCTTTCTACTAAACACATATAGAGGAAACTGGTATCTATCTTCTTGTCTCACTCTGGAGAAGATTGTAAGCTAATTTCCCATAATGTTAGCATGTTCTTTCAATGTATATGTTAATATGATTAGTTAAAGTGGCTACGAGGAACTTTCATCTTGTGTTGATTTTAGCGGCCTCATGTGGACAAAATACAGCTGTTGCATAGCAACTAGGTAATGTATCTATTTGTGGCTATGTAAGATAAATAATGGTAATATGACGCTGGTGAAGCAAAGTAAACTTTGTTTTAGTAGTGTTCATACACCTAAGTTACATGTATTTGTTTGTATGTGGCAGGTGAAAACTGACTGAATATGGCCACTGGTGAACAAGCGAGTTTTTACCCAATACCAAAGCGCCCACGGGTGGAGTGCATTATCCACTGTTCTGATGATACAGATAAGCTGGTTTCACTACAAAGTGTCGACTCATGGAGAACTCTGCTCAGGGCAGCTCAGATACGAAATCATGCACCAGTTTTGAAACTGGCAAAAGACATTCCTGAGGGACAGATTCCAGCAATCTACTACCACAGAAGTGTCGCAGTATCTTCACTATGAAGCAAATTCTTGATGGCCTCCTTGCAAAAGAAAAGAAAAGTTGTGTCTCTGCTGAAGAGAAACAATCTAAGAGAGTAGCTCGACATGCTCCAAGTACATCTAGGACTTATGTTGCAGAGTGCATATTTTGTCAGAAAAACAGCAAATATTCCAAGAGACAGAATACGAGAGAAGTACTGGTGCAGTGTCGAGAACTGCGAGCTGATGCAAAGATCAGGAGTGCAGCCACAAAGAAAAGGGACAGCAGAATCCTTGCCATTGTGAGTAGAGACCTTGTAGCAGCTGAAGGGCACTACCACAGGTCATGCTATAGACTTTACACCAAAGAAGAGGTTTCCAAAGGAGAGGTTGCCAGCAATGAAGATGATGATGCTGCAGCCCAGTATGAAGCTGCTGTGAATAAGGCATACAATGAGCTGTTCCTCTTCATCAGGATGGAGCTTTTTGGCAATCCTCAAGTGATGACAATGACTGATCTCTCTTCTAGACTGGTAGCTTCAATGAACTCCCAAGGCATTGCCCAAGTCAAGGAATCAACCAAGAAGCACATAAGGCGAAACCTGGAGAATGAGTTTGCTGGAGCCTTGCAGATATTCCCTGATGAGAAAGGAAAATTCCTCCTCTATCCCGATAACCTGTCCATGAGGGAACTTGCCAAAGAAAGTCAGTCTCTCAAAAGGGAGCTGCAGACCCTGAAAAGTGTCAGTGCACAAGATGTTATAGCCAAAGCAGCCATCAAATTGAGAGCAGACATTAAAAGTCAAGATGTTCCTCAAACCTGGCCGCCTGAAGTCAAACCAGAAGCAGAATGTCCTACCATTCCAGAGTCGCTCATTATCTTCCTGTACTCTCTACTCACAGGCTCAAATGATCCTGATCATGCATCCCAGAGAGTGCAGTGCCTTCTGCAGTCATTTGGCCATGACATAGTATATGCAGTGACATGTGGAAATACCAAGCCTTCCAAGCACATTGTTCTGCCATTCAGTGTCAAATCGTTGACAGGAAATGTAGAGTTGATAAACATCCTCAACCGACTTGGTCACAGTGTGTCCTATTCACAGATGGAAGAGATCAACACTGCCCTGTGTCTCCAGAAACTCTCATCATCAGGGAGTGGCATTGCCCTTCCAGCTAACATCCATCCTGGCATATTCACAACTTTAGCCTGGGACAATATCGACCGTCTTGAAGAAACTGTCAGTGGTGAGGGAACATCTCACAGAGTCAATGGGATTGCTGTGCAAGCAAAGCCAGTCAACCCACTTCCTGTCCAACCCATGCCCACTGTTCCCAAAAAAAAGAAGAGAAGCATTGATGGACCCCCACCAATGTTACCAACTTACAATGCTGGACAACGGGTAGGGCCACCACAAAGCAAAAAGTCAGATGCCGATACTGCAGCCAATACTAAGCTTGCCAGAGAGAAAAACCTTCTTTGGGTCCTAGCACGCATGTCACAACAAGAAGAACAGTCAGTCAGCAGCTGGACAGGCTTCAACATCCTGACTCGAGGAGAGATGACGGTCATCCCCGACAATATAGGCTATCTGCCTACCATCAATGCTCCAGCGACACAAATGTCTACTGTCAACGAGGTGCTTAACCAGTCACTGAGTGTCATGCAGTGCTTAGGCCTGAGGAAGATTGTCTGTGTCTTTGACCAAGCCCTGTATGCGAAGGCTGTCGAGATCACATGGAAACACCATGACAAGTTCCATGATATCATCGTTAGGCTTGGGGTATTCCACACCATCTGCACACTGCTGGCAATAATAGGAAAGCGTTTCCAAGATGCTGGACTCAAAGACCTCTGCATTGAGGCTGGCATGATTGCAGAAGGCTCAATTGCTGGTGTTATGGATGGCCGCAAGTACAACAGGGCAGTGCGACTACACAAGCTCCTGTATGAGGCTCTCATGCGACTGACCTTGAATGGTTTCCTGTCCTGGTTGGAAGAAACTCACAGGAATGACATGGTTCACCTGAATGAGACACTGAAGACCATTGACAGCCTTGGGAAAGAAGTCTCACAACATGCTTTGAAGGAGTTCCTCGAGAACAGCTCTTGTACACGCATCATGGATCTATTTGAAGTCTACCGTGAGTTCCTTAGAGGTGGAAACGGCAGCCTCTCGAACTTCTGGATGTCCTGTTTGGACATGGTTGAAATGTTGTTGGGGCTCATCCGAGCATCCAGAGAGAGAGACTGGATGCTACACTTGGCTAGCATTCGAGCAATGATCCCATGGTGCTTTGCTTATGACAGGATGAATTATGCACGCTACCTCCCCTACTACTACGCCCAGATGTCTGAGCTGCTCATCACACACCCAGATGTGTACACAGAATTCATGGAAGGAGGCTTCTCAGTCCAACTGGGCTCCACCAATCCCTTTGGCCGAATCCCTGTTGACCAAGCTATAGAAGAAACGGTGAACAAAGACACCCAAACAGCTGGAGGGACAAAGGGATTCAGCTTGAAGCCAGGAGCTGTGACCAAATATTATCTCACAGCTGAGTATAGAAGCATGTACCTCAGACAGCTGAGAGACCTGACAGGTCAAGGCAGGTGCAAATGGTCTCATCCAGATCTACAGAGTCCAAGGATCAAGAGAGATGAAGCAGATGTCCAGTCTCTCATGGACCTTATGGAGAATAACTGGCTCAATCCTATGTCCCCTGATGAGATTGATTTGGTTAGCCTCTCCACTGGCAACATGGCTCCACCTGATGTGACCATAGATCTCTTGAGAGCTCTTGAGAAAGGAGAAGAGGCCTACCAAGCATTCCAGCAAACAAGGTTAGATGCAGACCCACCACCTGTGAAATTCCACGACAAGATGACCAAGCAAAGTCTGAAAACATTCTCCAATGTCAGCACAAAACAAGCTCATGGAAAGAAAGCACAGGATGTGGTTCTGAAGGCAGATAGAAACCTTTTCAGTCACATGATCCTGGTGGCTGAAAGCAGGAAGGTGAATCTGAAGGATGTCCTTGCCTACCCATTGGGCCCACTACCATGGGCACTGGCAAATGCTGATGGGTCCTTACGAAAAACAAACAAGGCTGCACTTGCCAGAGAGCTTGAAAAGAATGTATCTCCTGCAGAAGACATCCCAATCCCATCTACTTCCCTCATTGATGGGATGAGCCTGGTCCAAAAAATGAATGGCAACAACAAAACCTTTGCACAGGTGGCAGAGTCAGCCTTGACCCAGGTCCTCCATGAGGGAGCACAGAGTGGGAGGATTGATGTTGTTTTTGATGTCTATCACCAGACTTCGATCAAAGATGCTGAACGACTGAACCGGGGTGGAGACATCACTCTCCAGTACAAGAATCTTGCAGGGGGACACCACGTCCAGCAGTGGAGAAAATTTCTGTGCAGTTCCTCCAACAAGACCAGTCTCATCAAGTTTCTGGTGGAAGAGTGGGAACTCCCACGACACATTGCTATGCTGCATGGCAAGGTGTTGTACATGACCTGTGAGGAAACCTGCTACAAGTTGACAGAAGATGGGTGTGAGGAAGCAGCAGAACTGCACTCCACACATGAAGAAGCTGACACCCGTCTGCTCCTGCATGCATTGCATGCAGCAAATGCGGGCTCAAAGTCAGTTATCATCACAGCTGAGGACACTGATGTCATGGTGCTTTGTCTTGGCTTCCAGAAGGACATCACCTGTCCCATCTACCAGAAGTGTGGGACTCAGAACCGCACACGGTTTGTCGACATCACCAAACTGGCAAGTTCACTTGGAGACAGCATCTGTGACAGCCTAATTGGCTTACATGCCTTCACAGGCTGCGACACTGTCAGTGCATTCGCTGGTCGAGGGAAGCTGAATGCCCTGAAGATAGTGAGAAAGCACACTTCCTGCCAAGAGACTTTTAGTCAACTGGGACAGACATGGAATGTGAGTGATGTGCTGTTCCAGAAAATTGAGCAGTTCACCTGTCGGATGTATGTTGCTAATAGCAGCACTGCTGAGGTGAACAAACTGCGTTACCAGCTCTTCTGCACCAAAAGGGGAGAGGTTGAGTCCAGCCAGCTGCCACCATGTAGAGACTGTCTCTTTATGCATGTTCAACGAGCCAACTATCAGGCAGCAATATGGAAGTGCTGTCTGCAGGCTAACCCTGTGGTGCCAAGCCCTACTGAGTATGGATGGACAGACGATGAAGGCAAGCTGGCCATTTACTGGATGTGCTCCCCACCTGCACCAGATGTGGTCTTGGGAATGCTAACATGCAAGTGTGTGCATTCATGCAAAATGCCAAGCTGCATGTGCCTGTCAAATGGACTTCCATGCACAGACATGTGCAGGTTACAGACCTGCAGTAACCAAAAACAGCAGGATGGTCCAGAACTGGACTTTGAACTTGGGGAGTCAGATGATGAGAGAAACGAGCAGTTTGATGAATGACAATGTGATGATTCTGATGGTATTACTGTGGTAGTAGTCTATTGATGCACAGGATGTTGATTCTGGACTTGGTTACCCAGAGCTTGATAACAATAATGTAACCATATTCACATATACCCATTACCCTACCCATTACCGTTACATATACCCACTAATGATATGGGATTACATGTATCATTGACTAAGTATATGTAAGTGTCAATGTTGTTTAAAATATTAAAATAGTTCATTACCTCACTATGGTATTCCTTTTTATCATGTATTTTGATTGTGTATTTAAACAAATGTATAGAGACCAGTTTGTGACCTAACTGGCTTTGGTCTAGTTCTCATTTAAGGCTCACAATCACCTCACACAATGAAATAGTATGGGTATATTATACATTTTCTGAATCTTTACAGTCCTGTGAGTATTCCAGTTTTTGTGTTTTGTGTCCCTGATATTCCTAGATGCCACAGGGCTAAAAGAAAGTATATAGTTTAGGCGAACATTGCAGAAAGATGTGTGTTATTGACGGGTTGAAGAGCTCAAGTGACCTCTATATTTGTGAGAAATATCCACAACAGGGCTTGAATGAAAGCTAAGAAGGTCCCCTTTAAAATGATACCAAAGACAATATTATAGAACATTGAAAAATGTCCTGACCATGAGGCTAAACCAGGATATGCACCAGCGTCTAAAATGCAATTTAGTTTAGCGGGTGGTTAACTTCATGAGCTGATAACTGTGATACAGCTGCCACTCAGGAATGGTTATCATACCAAAACATCATCTACAGACATGGATCCTTTCAAAAATTATAAGTAAGTTTTGCCACCTTGAGTGTACCGAAATATCGTCTGGCCCATGGACTAATGCATTACTTTCATCCAGACTTGATTCTGTAATGTTCTGTTTTCGGGTCTGCCAAATGCTAGTACTAAAAGTCTTCAGATGGTTCAAAAGAATCCTAACTAAAACTGGAAAATTAGACCATATTACGCCAATTATTACCTCCCTTTATTGTCTTCCTATCCATGTTAGATCAGACTTCAAGGTGCTTCTGCTAACTTATGAAATCCTAAATGGGCTTGCCCCATCATACCTGTCTGATCCCCGTAAACTGTACATTCCATCTCAAGCTCTTTGCTCTCAAAATACAGGGCTAGTGGCATTGGAAATTTATTCCATGACTGTGTACAATTTGGCCAAGAGGTGAAATATAAAGAGGAAAAAAAGTAGAGGGTGAAGAACTGAGCCCTGAGGTACACCATATTTAACATCAGAGAATTTCGATGTAATATTAATATAGCAGACGCGGTGTGTTCTTCCAGATAAGTAGTACTTAAGCGAAGAGAGGGCTAAGCCAGAGACACCAAAATTACAATCTATTCTGTCTAATGGTATACAGTGATCAGTGGTGTCAAAGACTGCCCCGAGGTCCAGCAGTAGAAGCACAAAGGTGGAATCAGAGCCCATAGCTAGTAGAAGATCGTTCACCACTCTGGTCAGAGCAGTTTCAGTGGAGTGACAGGCCCCGAAAGCCAATTGAAAAGGTTCATATATATAGTTTTGTGCTATATGAGTTGAAAGTTGTTGATACACAACGTTTTCTAGTACTTAAGAAAAGAATGGAAGATTAGAGATTGGTAAATAGTCATTAAGTGACCCTGGACCGAGGTGCGGTTTCTTATTTAGATGTTTGACCACAGCTGTCTTAAAACTGCTGGGAACAGTGCTAGTAGCAAATGATAAATTAACAATGGTAAAGAGTCAAATAGGCAAGTAGTTGGTTTAGAAGCTGACACGAGCTTAACCAAAGCACCAAGAGAGACCGTCTCAAAAGCTGTAATAACACTGACTATCAGTGACTCATTGTATAGATATGAATTTGGTAAGACAGGATCTGCAGGAGTAGCTGGAGTTCATGATCTCATCAACCTTATTGCTGAAAAAGTCTATAAACTCATGGGCCATGAATGGTTAGCAGTTAATAGACAGGTGCTTTTTAGTAAAGTTAGCTACAGTGTCAAAGCAAAATCTGGGCTTATGTTTATGAATATTGATTAAGTGAGAGCGATGCACTGCTTTCGCTGTAAATAAAGCACGCTTGTATTTCAATAAATACTCATGCCAAAATAGGTAAAACACTTCCAATTTTGATTTTCACTATGTACTTTCCAGTCTCCCGCAGGCCCGCTTAAGAACATGCGTCTCATCCTTAAACCAGAGTGTAGGCCTCTTTAGTTGCCTAGCTCTGGTTGTGACAGGTGCAACTGAATCAAGGAGACTAGAGAGGGCCACATTTAAGTCACTAGTGAAATTTTCAACAGAGTCAGTCACTACAGTGAAATGAGCCAAGACTTCAGGCAGCTGCTGGCCAAATGCAGCTACAGCGGACAGACCAATATGGCGATTGGCAATTACATCTGTGCCCACATTAACAGGACAGGCCAACAATGCTTCAGATTTAATGAGAAAATGGGCTGACACAGCAGATGTGGTTGGCAAGACAGTCAGACCAGAAAGAGCTATCCCTTTAGATAAAACCAAATCAAGGGTGTTACCACTGCAATGAGTCAACTCAAACAAACTGAGTGAACCCAAAAGTATCAACAAGCACCAGAAAGGCTTTACTTAGAGGACCAGCAGCCTCATTCAGATGAATATTAAAATCACCAAGAATTAGAATCTCATCAGAATGAGTAACAAGACCTGAGACATTCTCCAAATTCTTCAAGAAATAAGGAGTAAGGGCAAGGAGGTTGATGGAGTATCACAATCTGGACTGAGCAGTCTGTTCATGGCTGAGGGAGACAGACTTAGAATCTACTACTACTACTACTTTTGGCTGCTCCCATTAGGGGTCGTCACAGCGGATCATCCGCTTCCATCTCTTCCTGTCCTCTGCGTCTCGCTCTGTCACACCAGCCACCTGCATGTCCTCCCTCACCACATCTATAAACCTCCTCTTTGGCCTTCCTCTCCTCTTCCCTGGCAGCTCCATATTCAGCATCCTTCTCCCAATACACCCAGCATCTCTCCTCCACACATGTCCAAACCATCTCAATCTTGTCTCTCTTGCTTTGTCTCCAAACCGTCCAACCTGAGCTGTCCCTCTTATATACTCGTTCCTAATCCTGTCCTTCTTCATCACTCCCAATGAAAATCTTATCATCTTCAACTCTGCCATCTCCAGCTCCACCTCCTGTCTTTTCGTCAGTGTCACTGTCTTCAAACCATACAACATAGCTGGTCTCACAACCATCTTATAAACCTTCCCTTTAACTCTTGCTGGTACCCTTCTGTCACACATCACTCCTGACACTCTTCTCCACCCACTCCACCCTGCCTACACTCTCTTCTTCACCTCTCTTCTGTACTCCCCATTACTTTGGACAGTTGACCCCAAGTATTTAAACTCATGTGACTTCGAGATGGACTTAGAATAAGAGCCTCAAAAGATTGGAATTTAGATTCAACTTTCATCCATCCATCCATCCATCCATTATCCAAGCAGCTTATCCGAATTCGGGTTGCAGGTTTCAAGTTTAGAAGTTAAATTGAAAATAGACTTAAACATTAAGGCGACACCCCCACCTTGTTTTTTGCCTGAGCTTTATGGGCATAAGTATAGTCGGGTGGGGAAGCTTCATTTAAGGGAAGGAAAACATTTGGTTTCAGCCATGTTTCACATAACCCAGTCATATCAAAACTATGTTCAAGAATCAGATCATTTATTGGCAAGGCTTTGGTAGACAGCGATCTGATATTTATGAAACCAAATTTAAGCATCTTGTGGAAGTGATCAGTAGTAGGCAGAACTTCAGAGCTACCGATACACGAAATATTAATTGGAATTAGACACCTGGTGCTATTAGTTAACATTTCTTAAGACCTACGCTTTGACCAATGTGTGTTTACACTTTTGGTAACATTAGATGTTTGGTTCTGTAGATTATTAGGTACTTCGTTGCAGATTTCACCACCACCAGTGGAAGGAATGATTATTAGATTATTGTGATTCACACATTTAGGAGGGAAGAGCTTGGGAGCAATACAGCAGGGAAGGGGGACGGTGTCAATGTTATAGACCAGGCTGTCTTGATTCTGGAATGAGTAAGTACAGAAAAGTATAGAGAGGAAGAGGTTGGCAAAGCTACAATGGGATAGTCAGAGAGATGAAGAAAGTACACAGGAGTACAAGCAGATGCAGTGTAAAGTGTAGAGAGAGGTGGCGAAGGCAAAGGAAAAGGTGAGTTGTTTGAGAGGTTGGACACTAAGGAAGGAGAAAAGGACTTGTACCGATTGGCTAGACAGAGGGGCCGAGCTGGGAAGGATGTGCAGCAAGTTAGGGTGATCAAGGATAGAGATGGAAATGTGCTGACAAGCGAGGAGAGTGTGCTGAGAAGGTGGAAGGAGTACTTTGAGGGGCTGATGAATGAAGGAAACGAGAGAGAGAGAAGGTTGGATGATGTGGGGATAGTGAATCAGGAAGTTCGGTGGATTAACAAGGAGGAAGTGAGGGCAGCTATGAAAAGGATGAAGGGTAGAAAGGCAGTTGGTCCTGATGACATACCTGTGGAGGCATGGAGGTGTTAAGGAGAGATGGCAGTGGAGTTTTTAACTAGATTGTTTAACACAATCTTGGAAAGTGAGAGGATGCCTGAGGAGTGGAGAAGAAGCATACTGGTACTGATTTTCAAGAACAAGGGTGATGTGCAGAACTGCAGCAACTACAGAGGTATAAAGTTGATCAGCCACAGCATGAAGATATGGGAAAGAGTAATAGAAGCTAGGTTAAGAGGAGGAGAGGTGATGATCAGCAGCAGCAGCATGGTTTCATGCCAGGAAAGAGCACCACAGATGTGATGTTTGCTTTGAGAATGTTGATGGAGAAGTATAGAGGAGGCCAGAAGGAGGTACATTGTGTCTTTGTGGATTTAGAGAAAGCATACGACAGGGTGCCGAGAGAGGAGGTGTGGTATTGTATGAGGAACTCAAAAGTTGCAGAGAAGTATGTAGGAGTGGTGCAGGATATGTATGAGGGCAGTGTGACAGTGGTGAGGTGTGCGGTTGGAATGACAGATGGGTTCAAGGTGGAGGTGGGATTACATCAAGGATCGGCTCTGAGCCCTTTCTTGTTTGCAATGGTGATGGACAGGTTGACGAACGGGATCAGGCAGGAGTCTCCGTGGACGATGATGGTCGCAGATAACATTGTGATCTATAGCAAGAATAGGGTGCAGGTGGAGGAGAGCCTGGAGAGGTGGAGGTATGCACTGGAGAGAAGAGGAGTGAAAGTCAGTAGGAGCAAGACGGAATACCTATGCATGAAAGAGAGGGAGGACAGCGGAATGGTGAGGATGCAAGGAGTGGAGGTGACGAAGGCATTTGAGTTTAAATACTTGACCCTTAGACTTGGGCCAGGAGCTGCGCATGAGGAGGAAACACCGAGGGCGGTCTGACAGGTTGCGGAAGTTGGGCAGGCTAATCTAACTGCTAGCCCTGGCGTTCGTTCTCCTGGACAGCGATTTTTTTTTGTAGTTTGGATATGTTTGTTTTTTATTTATTTATATTATTTTGACACCCCCTCTCTCTCTTTCTCCCATTTGTACTTGGCCAATTGCCCCACTCTTCCAAGCCGTCCCGGTCGCTGCTCCACCCCCTCTGCTGATCCGGAGAGGGCTGCACACCACCACATGCCTCCTCCCATACATGTGGCGTCACCAGCTGCTTCTTTTCCCCTGACAGTGAGGAGTTTCACCAGGGGGACGTAGGACGTGGGAGGATCACGCTATTCCTCCCAGTTGCCCCCCTCCGAACAGGCGCCCCCACCGACCAGAGGAGGCGCTAGTGCAGCAACCAGGACACACACCCACATCCGGCTTCTCACCCGCAGACACGGCCAATTGTGTCGGCAGGGACGTCCGACCAAGCCGGAGGTAACACGGGGATTTGAACCAGCGATCCCCGTGTTGGTAGGCACCGGAATAGACCGCCGCGCCACCCGGACGGCCGATATAGTATGTGTTGTCGTCGTTTTTATTTAAATGTGTATTTGTCTTTGTGTTGCGCTGCGGTGGGCTGGGGACACGACGCGTCGTTTCATTTGACTGATTCCTGGCGGTTCCTGGAAAACTCCGGCTGTTTTTGTCCGCGTGTGCGTGTTACCCTCCTGTCAGCAGGGGATACCAGGGGTGGGTTCTCACCAAGTCCCAACGCCGGAGAAGGGGAGATACGTACGCCTGGCGGGGATCTGCACTCCTCTATGTAAGGGGGTCTTTCTGGATAGCTTCCTGGCTACCTGATGAAGGATACAGCCCCACTGAAAGACTGCCACCCCGAAGACTGGATAGTGGGGGACCCTGAACGATCCCACCTTCCCACCGGCTGTATGGGCTTTATGCAGGACTGGGGTGTGTTCAGCACAAGACAGTATACGTTGATTCATGGGCAGGCTGGACACTGTAAAACCGCTACCGGTGGTTTTTCACCCCCCCCCCAAAAAAAAACAAAAAACAAATGTGTTCAGGGAGTATGTCACAGCCCATTCCCACCACTGACAATAATGCCAACAACACAAAAATTGATAACACTTTTCATAACTACACAAATGAAGCATTAGTTACGTATTACTGACCACTGAATTCATCATTTGTAAAGTATTTGTAAAGCATTTGTAAAGCAAGACATGCACCAGTGGTTAGTGAGTGTGGTAATAGATGCTTTATAAATACTTATTAATACTGCAATTCATGATTAAGTCAGGTAGTTCCTGCTTGCTAGGTAAGTATTGTGTATGAGTTCATCTAAAGTGAGGACTATCTGTGCCTTCCTTACAAAGCATTTACACATGTGACTGAAAGCCCAGCAGCACCTTGAGACTCACAACAGTCTAAAGGATCATAACAGCCTTTAGAAAATTTAAGTACATGATTAACAAACTATTAACATGTACATTTGTGCATGAATTAATCATGAATTGCAGTATTAATCAGTATTTATAAATCATCTATTAACACACTAAGCATTGGTGCATGTCTTGCTTTACGAATGCTTTACAAATACTTTACAAATGTTTTACAAACGTTTTACAAATGCTTTACAAACACTTTACAAATACTTTACAAACGCTTTACGAACACTTTATAAATGCTTTACAAACACTTTACAAATACTTTACACTTTACAAATGCTTTACACATGTTTTACAAATGCTTTACAAATACTTTACAAACACTTTACAGATGTTTTACAAATGCCTTACAAACACTTTACAAATACTTCACAAATGCCTTACAAATACTTTACAAACACTTTACAAATGTTTTACAAATGCTTTACAAACACGTTGCAAATGTTTTACACATGTTTTACAAACACTTTACAAATGCTTTACAAATACTTTACAAATGCTGAATTCAGTAGTTACTAATACTTAACTAATGTTTCGTTTGTGTAGCTATAAAGTATTTCCCAAAAATCTACAAAGAACCATAAACCACCACCCGTTCCTTTCCTTACCCACTAGTAAAGGATAAGTAGCCGCCAGGCTCGCAGTAAATGTTGACGGCATCTTGCTTTTTATTCTATTTGCACTGACAGCAGCAATGCTCTGGGAAGCTGGATGGACAAATCACAGGGTTTGAAGTCCGGGCCAGAGCTGCAGGCTGCAGGGTAAAATATGACAGCAGATGGCGGGGAGGCTGGTCGATGAATTAGAACTCACAACACAAGATCATTATCATTTTTTTATTTGGAGTTTGATGTGGGCCACATGCAGATGTCTCTCAGCCTGGTGCACAGAGAGGCCCATTGACACGGTGGGATGGGGGGGTGGGGTCTTTAGTGATGGGGCTAACATAGCACCCTCTCAGCAGGCACATTTGTTTGGTCTCTGACACTGCAGACCAGATGATCTCCGGAGCTCAGCTCTCCTCCATATTCATGAGATAGGTTTGACCCCGCCACCTCCAAAAGGGCCGACCTCTGACCCGGATTCTTCAGGGCATCAGATATGGAACAAGGCATGGGGAAACGTATCATGCAAAGTACGCTGACCCCACCCAGGGGTCCCAGTCCCACGGCAGAGTGCCTGACCCCTCAAGACTGAAGGCATTTGAGAGGCTGTGAGAACGCCATAGTAAGCCCAAATACGACGAGCCTCCTCTGGGGTTCCCAGGCTCTGATGGACCCTCTCTAGAAGTGAACATCTGTCTCGCCCACAGAGGAGACAGACAGTATGAAGCCCTGAATGGCGGATCTTGGTTTTGAGTCCAAAGACAAAGCTAAGAAACCAGACATAAGATGTCAGACCACGCAAACAGTGGACCGTGACCCCAGCAGGATGTTTGGGTTAGCGCACAATAATAAAAGCAACCAGTTATGTTTACAGAGCATTTTTAATTCTGTACGGGACGGCAACACAATCGGCTTAACACGGCATGACAAGATGAAGCGATAACAAGAGTTAAAAGGTTGGAACTCAGTCATGTGTCATACACAAACGTGTGTGCAGGTTTACTTTGCAGACCAACAACCGGTTGACGTCGCTGATCAACACACCTTTAACCACAGAAGAAGAGCTAATATCTGAAATAAGCTGGTGTGGAGTCTGCACACACACAACCCTCCATGGCATATGGTTGGGCACCACCAGGTTGAGTGATGGATAAAAATAAAAAAAACAGATTGATGAAGAGATTAACATAGATAAAACCACCTGAAGAGGTTGAGTATGCCACAACACCAGGTCCCTTTAGCGAAACAGTTGCTAGAGAGTTTAAAATGCTACACAACTGGGCTACGTCTGGAGCTTCGTCTGAAACATATCCACTGATGTGGAGTTCTGTAGACCCTCAAGCAGGCTGTTCCAAAGGATAGGAGTAACGGAAAAGCCGTAGCCCTCACCCCGGGAATACTAGCCCTCACCCTGGGAATACTAGCCCTCACCCTAGGAATAGCAGCCCTCACCCTGGGAACAGTAGCCCTCACCCCGGGAATACTAGCCCTCACCCTGGGAATACTAGCCCTCACCCCAGGAATAGTAGCCCTCTCCCTGGGAATAGTAGGGGGTGGGCAGGCCTTCACCTCCCTATTGACTGATGTAAAAACCAATGACAGATCTGTTGTAGAAGACACAGGGAGCCGGCGCAGGGTTCAGAGAATAAGGGTGATGTGAGCGCACACAGCTCCTTGGAATATTCACCCAGGTAACAAAACAGCAAGGTAACACTTTATAATAACTACACAAATGAAGCAGTTAAGTACTAGTAACTATTGAATTCATCGTTTGTAAAACATTTATAAAGCATTTGTAAAGTATTTGTAAAGGAAGACATGCACCAATGCTTAGTGTGTTAATGTTTTAAATACGTATTAATACTGTAGTTCATGATTAATTCATGCACAAATGCACATGTAATTAGTTTGTTAATCATGTACGTACACTTGCTAAAGGCTCTTATGATCCTTTAGACTGTTGTGAGTGTCGAGGTGCTGCTGGCCTTTCAGTCTCATGTGTAAATGCTTTGTAAGGAAGGCACAGACAGTCCTTCCTCACTGTACATACGCTCATACACAATACTTACCTAGCAACTAGGAACTACCTGACTTAATCATGAATTGCAGTATTAATAAGTATTTATAAAGCAACTATTACCACACTCACTAACCACTGGCGCATGTCTTGCTTTACACACGATGAGTTCAGTAGTTACTCGTACTGAACCAGCGCTTCATTAGTGTCGTTATTATAGCGCGTTACCAACAGCAACAACACAACACCTGTGAACAGATGACTTGCATGGCTGATAAATATGATCTCTGTAATGTTATGCAGCCCTGAGTTTGATGCATGTGTCACGGTCTGAACCCCCCCCCGCCCCGGTTGGTCTCCTTTGTTCTTTCAAAAGACACACCCTGACAACACTGCAGCTACGCAGCTGCCGCTGAACATCTCACACACACGTTTTTCATCTCCTAAAGATGGCAGTATATTTTCACAACCATGAGAATTAATCAGATGTCCATGTAAGAGACAGACAGACAGACAGACTGACAGGCAGAGAGAGAGACAGACAGACAGGCAGAGAGAGAGAGACAGGAAGGCAGACAGAAAGACAGAGAGAAACAGACAAAGAGACGGACAGAGAGAGAGAGACAGACAGACAGACAGACAGAGAGAGCGAGAGTGTGTGTGTGTGCGCGCGGCAACTGATGAATCCTGTCGTCGTCCCCCCCCCCCCACGCACAAGACTCATTTACCCAATGCAATACATCTACACAACGAACTACACACCGACCACATCAGCGTGTCAGGGTCTATTGGGAAGCTGTGTTGTGTTAAAGAAACGTTAAACTAGTCAGAAACGAGTCAGTGTCTACACCGTGCTTAATATGCGGTTTTGTAGCCAGGCTTGAGGTATCAAACTCGTGATTCAGTGGTGTTTTAAAAGGAAGCCTCCACCCAAATGCTGAAGAATAGATTTTCAAGTGGACTGACGGAAGTGCTCATTCTGAGCCTTACTGAGCGCTCACTGCGATGGCTAAAGCAAGCCAGGACACAGCACAGAGGGCAGCACACCCGCAGTTGTTTGTGTTGAACTGGCACTTCCGTATTCAGTAACGTAACAAACGTAAAGAGACCAAAATCAGGAATGGGACTGAAAGAGAGAGACAACCACACATTTGCACGCTCGGATGATCCCTGCCCTGGTTAGCCATCGATTCCCGACCCACGAGCTAAACTCAGCCCTCACCACCCCGCCCCTCATCTTACCAGTCTCTCTATGCAGACATTACCCATATGCATAGACACATAATGTGGTCACATGATAAATGAATAACAAATTGCTGGAACCGCTGTTATCTGTGCCTTACATTCAGTCCAGCGGTAGTGTCTGACCGGTCAGAGGTCATACGACAAAGCCTTAATGATAATAACCTAACCCGAAGCCTTAACTTGGGGTAGCTGTGCCAGTCAAAGAACAGATTTATTCTGCTGCAGCTGAGTTGGGCGCAGCGGGCTGCTGCCTGTAATGAGCACTCCCCTCAGCTAAGAGCTGAGAAGAGAACTTTCCTTCCCTCCATTTCCTCTCTCGCTGCTCCACCCCCTCTGCTGATCCGGGCGGCTGCAGACTACCACATGCCTCCTCCCATTCATGTGGAGTCACCAGCCGCTTCTTTTCACCTGACGGTGAGGAGACAGTGGGAGGATCACGCGTTTCCCCCAGTTCCCCCGAACAGGCGCCCCGACCAACCGCAGGAGGTGCTAGTGCAGTGACCAGGACACACGCCCACATCCCGGCTTCTCGCGGGGATTCGAATCGCCGATCCCCGTGGTGGTAGGCAACGGAGTAGACCGCAACGCTACCCGGACGCCCAAGAAGAGAACTTAATCCTAGCTTTAACGATGATTTAATTACATAAATAGAACCATATTTTAAACCACATAGTGTGAAGGTTTAACCGGGCAATAACTTTCAACCTAACTTTTACTAAATCTGTTCGACTAAACATGTGAAGATAAAACCCAAGTACCAGGATCCTTGCTGCACTCTAGCATCATCGAACAGAACAGACCCACCACCATGGGCAGTGGTGCTGGGTCCGTTCTGTTCGATGATGGTTTTAGAGGATACCTTCTCTCAGGACGACAGCCAGGCTGGGAATCCCTGACCAGACCCCCCACCAGAATCCCAACGACACAGGATCGTGTAGTTACATTGTAACCTTGGTTCTCTGAGTGAAGAGACTCTCTCTCCACTCCGTTACATATTCCATATGTACGGGGGATGATGCCCCTGCTGTCAGGCTACATTGATATTTCTTCAAGACACACCGACTTGTGCAGTCGCGCTCTACGGTTTATCTATAAAACACCTGTGCTGGTGTGGAATCACTGATGGTTTGCTCGAAACGTGTCTCCGAGCTGAAAGAAGAAAGAAAGCCGCGTTTACTTTGTCATTGTGTTCTTACCACGAATGTGTTCTCTGCATGTTACCCGTCCTATTGTATAGGGGCAGTGGTGTGGTGTATTGGATCGAGCACTCGGTGCTCGATTGTGTTGGACTGTCACCACTACTGAGTTCTGTAATACACTGGTCGAGCCTAGTAGTGTGTGATGTCTCCGTCAGTAAAGATCAGACTTGTGCCGCATCCTCGTCTCCGTGTACTTATATGTAATAGTGATTAAGTTAGTAACCCACGAATAGTAACACTACAATAGTGTACATAAGAGAAGTCACAACATGGTGTCAGAAGACGGAGTTACGGTATAATTCGAGGGCGGTACTTCAACGAGTTCACTGGTAGCTGAGGCAGCTAGCTAACACGTGCTAGCCTGAGCACAAATATGGAACAGTTCAAGCCGCCACCACCGCTGATACTTACCGGGAATGTCGCAGAAAACTGGAGGAGATGGGAGCAGCGTTTCCAGCTGTACATGACCGCTTCAGGTGCGTTGGATAAGGAAGAGACGGTTAAAATGGCCATTCTGCTTCACACCATCGGCGAGGAGGCGCTGGAAGTGTATAACACACTCACCGTCATCCCAGAAGGAGACGACGAATCGATGGAGGACGTTCTGAAAGCCTTCAAGGACTACTGCAGCCCTCGGAAGACCGTCGTGTTCGAACGCCATCAATTCTGGTCGCACACGATGTCAGCAGGAATATCGGTGGACAGATTCATCACAGAGCTGCGCCAGAAGAGCAAAGACTGAGTTTGGCAGACATGAAGATGACATAAGGGATAAATTAGTGTTCAGCATAAATGATGCCCGTTTGAAAGAAAGACTGTTACGTGATAATGAGCTTACTTTGCGCAGGGCCGTAGAGATATGTAGATCAGCCGAGCTCGCTAAGTCACAAATACAAGCGATGCAGACGTCACATGTTGTCCAAGACGCCTCAGTGGAGGCACTGAAGAAAGCAACAGGGCAAACGCGCACGGGCAGCTGGAACAAGAACAAAACGAGCAGCAAGAGGCATGTAGCAACAACTCTCTGCCACAAGTGTGGAAATAAACATGAGCCTCGTCAATGCCCAGCTTATGGTGCAGTGTGCCACAAATGTGATAAGAACAATCATTTTTCCAAGGTGTGTAAATCAAGCACTGAAAAAAGCGGCAATTACAAGACAAAGACAGTGCATAATCTAGAAAGTGAAATTGATTCCTTATATATAGGCATGATTGGAAAATACACAAACAAAGCAGCCCACCAAGCTAAAGGCACTGTATGGCGTGAAACAGCCACGGTCAGAGGCGTAGCAATTAATTTCAAGTTGGACACAGGCGCCGATGCAAATGTGCTTCCTATGCGCGTATTCCGGCAGCTACCAGGTCCCGTTCAGTTACGGCCCACAAAGACTGTGCCGATTGCTTTGGTGGTGCACGACTACCCTCAGATGGTGTTGCATCTCTAGATTGCCGCACATCTAAGCATACGGCTATATTGGACTTCCGTGTGTCTAGCCGAGCTGACAAGCCAATCCTGGGTGGAGATGCGTGTGAAGAGCTGCAGCTGGTGAGAAGAGTCGAGGCGCTTACAGTGGAGTCCCCACAACCAGCAAAACCTCCGGCCACCAAAGAGGAGCTGCTGCAGAGGTATGCGGAGGTCTTCACAGGATTAGGCAAATTTCCTGGAGTTCATCACATACACATTGACCCCAGCGTCACGCCTGTGATTCACGCGTGCAGGAACGTACCACTCTCCATCATGGACTCACTAAGAGAGACACTCAGACTTGCAGAACAGGAAAGTCATAACTCCTGTCAATGAACCTACAGAATGGGTGAACAGTCTTGTTGCCACAAAGAAAAAAAATGGTGCGCTAAGGGTATGTTTGGATCCTTGCAACCTGAATGAGGCAGTCAAGCGTCAACACTACTCCATTCCTACACCGGAAGACGTGCGCAGCAGGCTAACAGGAAAATCCATCTTCTCCATCCTAAATGATAAGGATGGATACTGGCAGATCAAGCTAGATGAGCCGTCGTCTAAGCTAGGCACCTTCAACACGCCGTGGGGCCGGTTCCGCTTCCTCAGACTCCCATTCGGGATCAAATCGGCCAGCGAAGTGTTTCAACAAAAGAACTGTGAGACCTTCGGCGATATTCCAGGTGTGTACATTATAGCAGACGACATGACCATCGCAGCGTCATCAGAGCGGGAACACGATGAAATCCTGCAGAAAGTAATGGAGAGAGCCAAGACCGCACATGTGAAATTTAACAGGGACAAGATCCGGTTTAAAGTTGATACTGTAAAGTACATGGGACACGTCATCACGGCAGCAGGACAGAGAGCTGACGACACAAAGATCAAAGCGATTGTCGACATGCCAACCCCGGAAGACAAAGTCTCCGACGTCTGCTGGGAATGACAAAATTCCTAGCGCAATACATACCAAACGAAGCCTCACTCACGGCACCCCTCAGACAGCTGCTCAAGAAGGATGCAGCGTGGCAATGGTGCCCGCACCACAGCTCAGCGCTAAAAGCACTAAAGACCATCCTCACACAAGTCCCTGTGCTGAGATACTACGATCACAAGCAGCCTCTCACTCTACAAGCAGACTCCTCAAAGGATGGACTGGGAGCCTGTCTGATGCAGGACGACCGCCCAGTGTGCTATGCCTCACGAGCGCTCACCGACACAGAAAAGAGGTACGCACAGATAAAGAGTTGCTCGCTATAGTGTTTGCTGCTAAGAGATTCCACCAGTATGTCTACGGCAGACCAGTGACTGTCCAGTCCGATCATAAGCCTCTGGAGGTCATCATGCGCAAGCCGCTGAGCAAAGCACCTGCGCGGCATGCTTTTACAACTGCAGATGTATGATCTGAGTGTAACATACACACCAGGCAAGCACATGTACATTGCCGACACACTCTCACGCGCTACAGCTAGCAGAGAAGGTGACCATATTGATGAAAACCCTTGTGATGAGAGAGTCGTGTATGCCTTGAATGCCACAGATGCCTTGAGCGAGGAAACACTCAGCCAATTAAAGAAAGCAACGGCAGCAGATAGCGTGCTGCAAGCTGTGTGTGAGAAACAAGAAAGGCTGGCCCATGAAAAAGAAAAGTTTGGACAGAAAACTACACGCCTACTGGGCAGTAAAGGACATTATAAGCATGGAAGATGACATTGTCTTGGTCGGAGACAAAATAATCATATCCCAGAGCTTCAGGAGTACGATTTTGGAGAAGCTGCATCTTGCACACCAAGGAGTGCAGCGCACAAAAGCCAGAGCAAGAAAGTCTCTACTGGCCTGGCATGGCACGAGATATAGAGGCAATGGTGGAAAAGTGCGTGCAATGCCAGCAGCTACAGCCCAAACAGCAGGCTGAGCCACTTATGCCGCATCAGGTCCCAGAACTGCCATGGATGAAAGTCGGAGTTGACATCTTCGAGCTACACGGTCAGTCATACCTGTTAGTTGATTACCTAACCAAATATCCTGAAGTGCTCAACATATCTGACAAAACAGCATACACAGTAATCCAGAAGATGAAGTCTGTGTTTGCCAGACACGGGATTCCTAGGGAGATAGTGAGTGACCATGTCCCATTTGCCAGCTATGAGATGAAGTCATTTGCAGCTTCATGGGAGTTCAAGCTCACACACTCCAGCCCAGGTTGTCCCTCTTCAAATGGCATGGTTGAGAGAGCCATAAAGACAGTGAAACATGCGCTGAAGAAGGCAATGCAGACCGGCACTGACCCACATCTGGTGCTGCTGTCACTGAGGAACACACCGGTGACAGGACTGGACGTATCACCTGCACAAATGTTGATGGGGAGAGTTCTACGAAGCACACTTCCGTGCTCCAGTGCTGTGCTGACACAATCAGTCCCACAGCACATTCACAGCAAGATCCGGAACCTGCAGTTCCGCCAAAAACGTTACGACCAGTGTGCAAAGCCCCTGCCAGTGTTGACCCCAGGAGACACCGTACACATGCAAACGCGGCGCGGCTGGGAGCCTGCCGTTGTCTTCCGACAGCGAGATGAACCACGGTCCTACACTGTGCAGACACCGGCTGGGAGGATGCAAAGGAGGAACAGGCGACATCTGAGGAAGATACATCCGAGCCTATTCCGAGACACGGACAGTGAGGAACATTTTGACCCAGAGGTACAACCCTCACAAGCGCCTGTGCCAGTCGACTCACCACCACACGACCCTCCTCCGGTGACTACAGGCAGTTTGCTTGCTTTACTTGCTTGCTTTAGGTTGTCCGTCGTGTCCGATGATGACGATCCTGCCTCTGTCACTTGTGAGTCTTCTTATGGCTGTAAAGCCCAATCCGCGATCCACAATGTCTGCCACAGACAGAACAGGTGAAATCACTGACTGGGGGTGTAGGTGTGGTACTGGCTTCATGTCTCTTCAGGCGTCTTCTGGTCCGTCGATCACCGCGGTCCTTCTCAAGGTTTTGCACCCCTTGTTGACAGAGCTGCCGCCAGATGGAGCGTTGGGCGGCAGTGTCTTCCAGCTGGCTCGGGTTCAGGCCGCACTTCTTTATGATGGTCTTCAGCTGGTCTTTGTACCGTTTTTTCTGGCCCCCTGCCAAGCGGCGGCCAAGATGTAACTGGCCATACAGCACTTTACGCGGTAAGCGCTCCTTTGGCATCCTGATGACGTGACCGAGCCATCGAAGTTGGTGCTGGGTGACGGTAGCCTCCATGCTGATGCAGTTGGTCTTGCGGAGTATTTCAGTATGGGGCACTCGGTCACGCCAGGTTATCCTCAGGATGCATTGTAGGCATCTGATGTGGAAGGCCTCAAGCATCCTGAGGTGGTGGCTGTACAGGGTCCACGCCTCACAGCTGTAGAGGAGAGTCGTGATGACAACTGCCAAGTAGACAGATATTTTGGTGTGGAGGTTGAGGTCTTTGTTTTGAAAGACCCTTCTCCTAAGTCTGCCAAAAGAGGATGACGCTTGTTTAATCCGGTTTTGCATCTCCCTGTCGATGCTGCAGTCGTCAGAGAGAAAGCTGCCTAGGTATTTGAAGGATTCCACTGTTGTAAGTGGTTTGTCGGAGATGTTGAAGGTTGGTGAATGAGATGGAGGAGTAGATGCCCACTGGCATACTACTTCAGTCTTTGTCACATTTATAGAGAGCCCCAGCCTACCATACGCCCTTGCAGCAGCTGCAAGGGTAGCTTGTAGTGCCTCGGGTGTGTGGGCCACAACTGCACAGTCATCTGCGTACTGTAACTCAATGATGTGCTCCGATGTCATTTTTGTGACCGCTTGGAGCCTACGGATGTTAAATAGGTTTCCATCTAGTCTGAAGTCCACAGTAACCCCACTGTCCATCCTGATTTCCTTGTGGAGCAGCAATGTCACACACAGGAGGAAGATGTTAAAAAGAACTGGAGCAAGGATGCACCCCTGACGTACCCCGGTGCACACCCTGAAGGGCTCAGATTCCTGGCCTCCAATGGTCACACGTGCCATCATCCCCACGTGAAATCTTTGAAGGATGTTGACAAACTTTCGTGGACAGCCAAACTTCAGGAGGATGTTCCATAGGATGTCCCTGTTGACTGTGTCGAAAGCCTTTGACAGGTCGATGAAGGCTATGAAGAGGTTCTGATGTTGCTCCCTGCACTTCTCTTGGAGTTGCCGTGCTGTGAACACCATGTCCACAGTACTCCTATTCCTCCTAAACCCACAATGTGACTCAGGCAACAGCTCCTCTGAGATGTGTTTTACCAGCCTGTGTAACATGAGTTTGGCCAGGACTTTTCCAGCAACAGCCAGTAGTGAAATGCCACGGCTGTTGCCACAGAGGGACTTGTCTCCTTTGCCTTTATATATGGAGATGATGTTAGCATCCCTCCACTGCTGAGGGACAGTTTCGTTCTTCCATACGTGTGAGATGAACAGGAAAAGCGCACGGGTGCAGAGGTAGCCTCCCTGTTTAAAAATCTCTGCAGGGATACTGTCAGGGCCAGGGGTCTTGTTATTTTTCAGCGACCTAACTGCACAATGAACCTCTTCAAAGGTTGGTGGAAGGTCAAGGTCTTGGATGGTGGGGCGGACAGGTAGTTCATCCAAGATCGAGGGATCTGTTGGGGAGGGCTGGTTCAAAAGAGTCTCAAAATGTTCTGCCCATCTTTTTGTGATGAATTTCTGGTCCTTTATGAGGGTGGTACCATCATCAGACTTCAGGGGGGAGACAGAGCAGAGCGTGCTCGCACACCAGAACCTGACCCGTGTGGCGAAACCCAAGACAGACAGACACGAGATGACTTCAAAATCTACAAAGGGAGGTTTTATTGTGGGAGGGAAATGTATGGTGAAAAAAGGCGTTCTGTTAGTGGGATGTGTGAATAAACTATGTGTGGTGTCCCGTGGTTTGCGTGTATAACTATGTGTGAGTGTTTTTAGCCAATGTGTGGTGCGGTATGTAAATGACCAGGAGGTGTTGAAAAAATGTGCGTGCACCTGGCGAGAAAGTCCAGTCCGTGATCCAAGAGGGGTTGTCCGAGAAAGTCCAGGTCCGAGATCCGGGAAGTCGAGTCCGAAAGGAGGGGTCCAGATAGAGGGACAAGGGGGGAGATCGCAGGAGAGGTCCGGGGAGAAACGTGAAGATCGCTAGGGACGGGGGAGCCGTGGAAATCGCGGAGGGAGAGTCGCAGGGTTCAGTACGTCGAAGCACTGAGAGACGTTCTGGGAGGCTTCTTGTAGAAGGCTGCCTGATTGCCACAGGTGTGCCTGATGGATGATGGCAAACACCTGGTGCAGTGCAGCGCTCGTCTCCTCAGAGCGCGAGCCGAGCCCTCGGATGTTTCCGGCACGTCCGAGCTGGGGGAGTGGCTTGAACGTGCCGGGGAGGCAGCTCGAGGCGGTGTAACCACAAGTACACCCACATGCTATACAAAGTGCGGCAGAGCAGTTAGGCGCCCTGCCAGATACAATGACTAACCTCAGGGTTCTTTTGTGTGATCATTCAAGTGTTTATTAAGAAAAAAGAAAAAGAAAAAAAGAAGGTGAAACAAAGAGTACAAGGTGTGTTTAACCTGAAATGTTGCAAGATTGCTGAATGTTCAAAATGTTTACATGCTAACCACCAGAATGTGAAAAGGAATTGGTTTATGTTGTTTAATGAGAGTCATCCGTCATTTAAAAAAATGCTGTATTAATCATTGAAGTATGCAAGTAGAAAAGACTTGTTCAGTGTTAATGCCATAGTGTTAATGGTTCGGTAAAGGGTCTACTGTTGAAGCAACTGATGAGTAGGCCACATCTCAGTTGGAAAAGAGGGATGTGGTGTATTGGATCGAGCACTCGGTGCTCGATTGTGTTGGACTGTCACCACTACTGAGTTCTGTAATACACTGGTCGAGCCTAGTAGTGTGTGATGTCTCCGTCGGTAAAGATCAGACTTGTGCAGCATCCTCGTCTCCGTGTACTTATATGTAATAGTGATTAAGTTAGTAACCCACGAATAGTAACACTACAATAAGTGGGCAGCAGCTGCACCGAAGAACTGGAGCTGGTCCCCGGATGCTCACTGCTGCTGCCCACTGCTCCTCGCTACATGGCTAGGATGGGTTAAATGCAGAGGAAGAATTTCCCCATGGGGATTAATAAAGCATATCTTAATCTTAATCTTAAATGATTTTTTGTATTGCAGGCGCTAATTCCCAGTAAACTTTATCCAAGAGCAAAACTATCAAATTATGTTCCAGAACCTGATGTGAACCATCATTTATGTTGATCAAATGTAACCAGAAATGGAAACAATTTATATACTACAGTACAGTTTAAAACTAAAGGCAAGGGGATTTGTTCAGTAACAGTAAACATTCTGTCACGCAATGGTATGTAAAGAATATCTTCGTTCCAGGTTAAATAAAACTGTTTAGTCACTATAAACACGGACGTTTACTGAGCAGGGTTGTGTAGAGGAGAATGTGGAAACTACCTGTGCAGCTCCAGGATTCAAGATGGAGTGGAAGATATGACTACATGGGGGTATCAAACCCCATTGCAATTATCTCTCCTTTTTTCAACCTCGGCTGCTGTGGTGGCTTAAACACCAGCATGGTGGACTATTTATTACTGATCTTATCTGGGGGGTTTTCAACCACAGTCATTTAGAGGAGCCATGTGACTATGTAGTGGAGACGGGCCAGAGTGAAGATAACACCATCCATCAATCTGACTAATTGGCTTTACTGTCTATGTGTAGAAAAAAAAATATTTTTAGGGCTGGGGAATGCAGGTTTGGCCTCAAAAAGATCTATCCTTCTCTTTTTAGCTCACATTTCAGTCGGGAGTCGGAGCCCATTTACCAAGTAAGGAATTCAATGCATAATGTCATTCATGAAGCAGAAACTGGCCTGCAGTACCAGTTATACATGTGTCTGTGATAGAGACATCTGCTTTCTCAGCGAGTACTGCAGATCAGGGAAGAGGTGGCGGTGTCCTCACAGCCTTGAAAGCCCAGGACGATGCCAGCTCCTGTAGACAGAAAGTCTTAGCGGAAGGGTCGTCACAAAAGAACTTCATCCGTATAAGCTGATTATGTTTTCACCAGAGATGATCCAATAACTCTTTTTTTAGGAGGTTGTGCATTATGCACCAATTATGGGTATAATGGCAGCTAATTAACTATTCAGTGCAAATTAACTCTCTGTGTTAGATTATTTCAGGCTTTCAAAAAGGCTTTTTACAAAGGGAGACTGGTGGGTTAGGGTCTCTTTTCACTCACATTATTTCCCTGAAGGGATGTCACACACAGCATTGGTATACAGACTTGATGCAGGGCGGACAGCCCCAGTCTAGGCTTGTCATACCTGTCATACATCGTCTCTGTGGATACAGGTCTCTGTTTCTGCCATCCCAGCCCTCTTGTCACGGAGATTCCTGCCAGCGTTCATTCAAGCCCTTGTCACGTCAGATGCAGTGTATAAAGAGAGTCTGGCCATCCTTTGTTCTTTGCAACGTGCGCTGTGATTGGCTGAGAGCCTGTCACGTGCTTGACGGGCGCCATGTTGCCTACCAACGTCTGGCTCTGTCATCGTGAAGTTTCAATGATTTTTCCCGCGTTTTCGGCCCATTTCTCGCCGATTTGTAGCAGTTGAAGGAGAAATGGTGTGCTGTGCAGCGACCAGGACAAATACCCACATCCGGCTTCCCACCCGCAGACACGGCCAATTGTGTCTGTAGGGCGCCCGTCCAAGCCGGGGGGGGGGGCAACACGGGGATTTGAACCAGGATCCCCGTATTGGTAGGCAACGGAATAGACCGCTACGCTACCCGGACCCTCATACTGGAATTTTTCAAGTGAAACTCGAAGGTTTTCGAGTTTGATGTGACATAGTATCTCCTGCAGCCAGCCATTGTGTGAGGGGGGAAGAAAATGCTTCCACTTAAATGAGGCGCCTAGGCGGCCTAGCTGAAAGAGTTGTCTCCTGGTACCTGCTACCTGTTGTCTGCTCTGGACACAGCTCGTCACTGCCAAGTGTTTCTGGCTTCCGCCTTAATGAGATTCGTGAGATCGATAACTTCTGTTTATTCTCTTACTGCCTCTTCACCTCTATGTGCTGCCCTAACCTCTTCATTTGTCCTAGTGATTTTGCTATTTTAGTTCACTTATCGCTAGAGTCTCTAGTTTTCTTTCTCAAATGACGCTTGTGTTAGTAGGCAGCCTTCCGTTCCTATTGTTTTTTTACTAGCTTCGAGTTTAGCCTAGCTTAGCAGTTAGTTCTATTGCATTTACAGTCAAAGCAGCCTCGTTAAACCAACTGTGTGTGGTGACTGTTCCGCAGTTACAGATAGGTTGTCTCCACTAGAGAGACGTGTCTGTGAGTCAGCGCAGCTACTTTCGGCTAGGATTATGTTAGACGTGATGGGCACGCTATAGGGTGCCCTCTAGTGCATCAGGGGAATAGTCCTCGTAGATACGGATCAGTGTGTCTAGGTACTTCAGGTCTGGAGCAAGTAGCACTTGGTCGCCAGATATCTCCACCGGGGCTTCGGAAAATCAGGCTGTGGGCCGTGGACCTTCAAAAGACTCTGGTAGGCCAACAATCCTGACATTATTACGTCGGCTTCGTCCCTCCAGGCAGTGGCGCCCCCAAGGGGTGGCCCGGGGTGGCCACGGCCACCCTGATACTATCCCTGGCACCCCCGCTGGCCCCCCCAACCACGAGTCGCATATGCAGAATATGCTTCTGATTATGCATAATATGCTTCTATCTGATAGCTTACATTAGGTGCTGTTCATTTAAATCAATAATGTATATTTTTCTTAACTCTCATATTGACAGTTTTCCACTAGGCTATACAGTATACTACAACAGCAGCATAGAATTCCCGAAATTCAGTCATGGCTTTTGGTTTTGGTGTGCCACCCCAAGATTTTCAGTGGCCCCATTTGGCCAGCCCTATGAAAAATGTCTGGGGGCGCCACTGCCTCCAGGTCAGCATTTTCAGCTATGAGTTCAGCACAGGCATCAACTTGGGTGGAGCATGACGCTTCCAGACTTGCACATGTTCCTCGGTTAAGTTGGCGTTTGTCTCCAGACTTGTAATTCGCTCACCACGATCAGTCCCTGTTGCCTGGTATTGCATCCAATTTGTTTTCGAGAGATGCAAACGCTGACTTAAATTCAGTAGACAGGTTCTGGAGATACAGACCCGCGGTGCTGTTCTAGCAAGTTAGTGAGAGCCTCTATGCTAATCCCTTTAGCTTCGGTGGAAGGTTAGTCTTCTTTTTTAGTTTGCTTGGTTTTGGAGGCCATATTGCGATTTAAAGACGGCGTCTGTCTTTACTAAAAAAAGGTTTGGATAAGTTTTGGGCTGTGAAAAAAGTTGTAGTTTGTAAAGTTGTGGGAGAGCGCGACAAATGCGTCTACTCCATTCCTCTCCCAACCGGAAGTCCCCCTACTTCAACTTTCACAGCGTTCCTGTTGTGTATGCTTGTCAGGTGGTAAAGAAGAAGTCCCACGCAGCACTGCTAAAAGTCTTGCACATGTTGTAAATATATATATATTTAGCTTCAGGCTGTCACAGCCTCTCGCCCCTGACATCAAAGCGATCGCCCTTTGTCACCTGCTGACCCCCCCCTTTCACCCCGGTACACCAGCTGGTCACGCCCTCTCTCCCTCGACATCAAAGCAATCAGCCTCTCGCCCTTGACATCAAAGCGATCGCCCTTGACACCTGCTGACCCCCCCCCCTTCACCCCGGTACACCAGCTGGTCACGCCCTCTCTCCCTTGACATCAAAGCAATCAGCCTCTCGCCCTTGACATCAAAGCGATCGCCCTTGACACCTGCTGACCCCCCCCCTTTTCACCCCGGTACACCAGCTGGCCATCAAAGCAATCGCCGCTCTCCCTTGACATCAAAGCGATCGCCATCGCCCTTAAAAGGCCTCCACTGTGGACCAGTCTTCGCTGGAACGTCGCCTTTCATGGACTTCTGCCTGCCTGCCTACCTGCCACTGAGCCAACTCCTGCTCTACCCCCGAGATCGGTCACTTCAATAAAGACTTGATTTCCTCCCTTACCTGGTTGTCCCGTCTGCTTTTGGGTTCTTTCCTGATACGTGACACAGGCCTTTTTTCAAACTTATTGAGATGACAGGATAAGATTAAAACGTGTACACACTTTTTACACTTTTTCATATATGTGTCTTTGCCTCGTGCCAAGTAAAACAAGGATGGTTTTGCCAGCTGTGCTGTGTGCAGCAGTGATTTTTTTTCATCAGCCAAGGTGAAGTGATCATTAGCTTAGAATCAGGCCTGATCTCATCTGACGCATCCCATGCATGCAAACTTGAGTTGTGCTGCCAGTGCAAATCATTTTAAGTAATTGGAAAGAGAAAATTTAGAGTAACAAATATAGCACCAGGGGAGGGACTTGTGAAACAACAGGACAACCGATCACAAGAAAAGGTGAAGGCACCACGGACTTCTCAAACAAAGAGGAAGAAAGGAAAAACTGTGCAACTTCAAAGGAAAATAATCCTCATCAAAATTAAATTACGCAATAGAATTAAAAGATTATAGGTACCTAGGAGATAGCTGAGATGAAAAGAACAGCAGATATTGTACAGAGATGACAGCAAGGAGCACAAAGAGTCTACTGCAGAAAAAGCAACCACTTACCAACAACCCTCTAACTGTCTATCGCCCTTCAATCTGGAGCCCATTAAATCCAAGAGAGGAGCAATAATAGCTCTTCCATTTGCTCAATTTCTTATACTTCAGCGAAAAAGTATTATCATTCATATTTTTCAGGGCACAAGAAAGTGGCATGAGACACAAAAATAGCAAAGTAAACAAAGCAACAAGGACAGACCAAGCTGACATTAAATGAATCAGCAAAAGCACGGACACTGACGCTAATAAGAACATCTGCGTCTGAAGATATAAGATGTGCAGGCAGGGGTGTAAGCACAAAATTCTGGGCCCTATACATAAGCAGTCTCTGTGGGCTCCTTTCCTCTTTTGTCTCTCAAGCGTCACTATTTTGAGTTCTAGCATACTGTATATTATTTACAATCACAGTACATTAATCTATTTAACTTAACTTAACTGTCTTGCAGTGATTGAAAAAATGTATAGTACCACTTCAAACATTGATGCATCTTAGGGTACTGATGCTCACACCTATGATGTTTATTCCACAGTAAATGCCCACTAACGGGACTTCTTGTTTGCAAAGTCATTGATTAGATCTTTAAAGTAGTGGCTTTCAATTGAAAGTAGTACCAGGCTGTTCAGCCTGTCCTGGGACATCGTTGATCTGAGGCAGTTCTTAACTAGTTTTAACTTGATGAAAGCCCGTTCACCCCCAGCAACAGTCACAGGCAGTGTGCAGAAAATCCTGAGTGCTATACAAGGTCCTCCAAAAATACTCTGCAGCTGCATCTTATAGATGGTGTCCAGGAGTTCAAGGGAGGATGTGAGAACGTGGAGCCATATATCGTGCTCAGGTGCAGCATTTCATTTTCAAATTCAGCTGTGAGATCCTTTTTGTATGTTCTCGTCAGTGCCTGGTATGTTTTCTTTATCTGCTCTTTAGTCATGTCTGTCAGCTTCAGAATAGGTGCAAATGTTTCACACATGTTTGCTGCAGTCTGGAACATTACACTCAGGTCACTGATGTCCATTGCAACAAAAAGGTTTAGCTAGTAGGAGTTAAGAGGGTTAGGTAGGTAGGTAGCTAGCTAGCTAGGTAGCTACCTACCTACCTACCTACCTGCCTGTGGTAGTAGGAGTTAGCTAGCCACCTTTCTTTTAAAAGCTCCTAGCTCACCTTTCCTTTGCAAAAAATTACTCAACAGTTGTTTTCCCTCATGTTGTCTTCTCTCCTTTTCCTTTTTTCTTTTCTTTTCTGGAACCCAGATTTTGTTTCTTTGGGAAGGACATGACTCTGTGCTCGTGTTTGTATCAGCAGTCACTCGCGACAGGACTAGATGAGCTGCACAAAGAGATGCCCGTGAGGGGCGGACTAAACCATTTTGCACCTTTTGTAAGGGTTGAGAGGGGCCTCGGAGAGCCTCCACTATTTTCTTTAAGTCCCTCGACCGATGTATTGAGCCACTTTTAACTGAAGTTATGACACTGATTAGTTAGAAATAAAAATTTGCAAACCAAAAGCCCCCCCCTCCCTTCTGGGCCCTGGTAGCGGCCCCCCCCCACTACGACGCCGCTGTGTGCAGGTAGGGGACTGAAGTTTGTAGTATGTTGTCAGGACTGGCTCCCAAACATCCTGAGGTTATTTTGTTGGGGTGTGATTTTCATGTACGGCTGGTATAACTCTGCTAACAGGGCATAGCCCTCCCTATCTTTTACAGTGAAGATGAGAAAGTTATTGTTAAAAAAAGCAACCTTAGAACAGATTGTTTTACATTTTGTTGGAACCTAGAATAGCAACAGCACCAAATAGTCACAAGAAAATCACAGTGACAGGATATATCGAAATGGGCTTATTTATTACAGCCCAAACACAGTAGCATCAGCTTCCACTCATCTTCGAAGTGAGTAAATTGTAAATTCTGTAAATTGAATTTTATTCTGTAAGCACAACATCCATTGCACGTCGAGAGAGATCCTCCTCTGTTGCTCTCCCTGAGGTTTCTTCCTATTTTTTCTCCCTGTTAAAGGTTTTCTTTAGGGAGTTGTTCCTTATCAGATGAGAGGGTCTAAGGACAGGAAGTTGTGTTGCTGTAAAGCCCCCTGAGGCAAACTTGTGATATTGGGCTATACAAATAAAATTGACTTGAGTGACAGACGTTGTGACACGCCCCCTTGATTTGCCAATCCATCCATTATCCAAACCGCTTATCCTGCTCTCAGGGTGGCAGGGATGCTGGAGCCTATCATTCGGGCTAAACTCATTCAGTCCTCAGGCCGCTGCCTTGGTGGCAGGGCCTTTTCCTATCAGGCCCCATTCCTGTGGAATAACCTGCCTGCTGCCATCAGACAATCAGAGTCTGCTGAGTCCTTTAAATCCAAACTTAAAACTCATCTTTTTGCCTTAGCTTACAATTAGCTGCCTTTAAGTTGGGTGCTTCACAACCTGTACTGCACGGCGGGTCGGTTTTCTGTCTCAATGAATTTACCAACCACTGTTCTGCCAGTGAGATTATAGTGTATAGATCATGACTAATTGATGACTTAATTGATTGAGTAATGACTATTGCAAACTGTTCTCTTCTCTCACATGTCTTTTCTCTCTCTCTGAATGATGTCTTCTCCTTTCTCTTTTTCTTTGTGCGAGTGGTGTGATGAGTCTCCCTTGTGTGCATGTGTAGTCGGCCCTCCTCCCAGGTCTCCATGGTGATGGTGGTCACCACCTGGACACTGCATGTCATCCCCCTCATCACATTTTCTTTTTATATATCTTATGAATCCATATCATTTTGTTATCCTGTTTTAATGTTAAATCCTTCTCTCTGTAAGATCTGTGACTTTTTTTGTTTGTTTATTACATGGTGATGCTGGTCGCGTGACTCGGGTCCTGGGCTGTTCGGGTGGCATCTGGACACTGGCTTGGCATCCTGCTCATCAAATTCTTCAAAAATTATATAACTCCATTATAACTGTGTTATCCTCTTTCAGTGTTGTATTGTGTAAAGCGTGTAAACACAATATCATTGCACGTTGTGCGTCTTGGGAAAGAGATCCCTCCTCTGTTGCTCTCCCTGAGGTTTCTTCCTATTTTCTATGTATGCTGTTCCTTATCCGATGAGAGGGTCTAAGGACAGGATGTTGTATTGCTGTAAAGCCCCTTGAGGGCAATTTGTAATTTGTGATACTGGGCTATACAAATAAAACTGGCTTGACTTGACTTAATCTAATTTCCAACAACTCTCGTAATCCCAAGGTCTTATTCAGTACCATAAATTCTGTCATCTGCCCCGCTGCCAGTACCAGCTAACATGTGTCTCCCTGCTAAGTACAAAGAATTTTTACAAATTCTCATCATCAAAGTTGAGGACATAAGAATGAACACCCCCCCACACACACACACACACACACACACACACACACACACACGTGACGTAGCTGTATCACTGGTCAGTTCTTCTAAATTTGATTGCTTCCAACTTATCAGGCTACCTACCCTTACAAAGATTGTTTTTATCATGAAACTTACAACCTGCCCCCATGACATTGTCCCTACTTCCCTCCTGGAGGATGTCTTTGACATAGCCGGGCCTAGCATCCTCTCCATTATCAACACCGTTCCAACCTGTTTCAAGTACGTATTGCCTAGTAATTATAGACTTAATTCTAAACTTCCATTCCTGTCAAAGGTTCTTGAAAAGGTTATTCTTATTCAATTGCTGCCCTACCTACACCAAAACAACATCTTGGAAAGATTTCAGTCAGGTTTTAAGGCTTATTGTAGCACAGAGTCTGCTTTGCTGAAAGTGTACAATAACCTGCTACCCTCTACTGACTCCGATGACTGTGTCATTCTATTTCTCTTTGACCTCAGCACAGGGTTCGATACTGTGGATCATGACATTTTAATAGGCCGTCTCCAGTACGGGGTTGGTGTTGGTGGCTCTGCCTTGAAATGGTTCACATCCAACCTCAAAAATAGAAGCGTCACCATTAATATAGGCAATTTCTCCTCTACCCCCGCTAGTCTCTCCTGCGGGGTCCCACAAGGTTCTATCCTAGGTCCCATTCTTTTCTCTATATACATGCTCCCCCTCGGTCAAATCATTCAAAAATATGACATTTCCTTTCGCTGTTATGCTGATTACACTCAGCTTTATCTCCCCCTGAAACCAAATGATCAGTCCAATCTAGTCATTGCCTTGAACTACCTTGAGGACATAAAGTGCTGGATGGCACAAAACTTCCTCAAGCTAAATGAAGACAAATCTGAAGTTGTCCTACTTGGCCCCCCTGACTCTTTTGAACGTTTATCAACAGTCTTGGTGACCTGTTCACCCTTGTCAAACCTCATGTCAAAAACCTTGGTGTGATATTTGATTCCGCCTTCAAGTTTGACAAGCAAGTTAATGCAGTAGTGAAAACCAGTTTTTTCCAGCTTCGTACTATTGCCAAAACCAAGCCGTTCTCACTTTTAAAGATCTCGAGAAAGTAATTTACACTTTGACATCCTACCGCTTGGCCTACTGCAACTCCATGTATGTTGGGATTAGTCAGTCGTCCCTGTCCCGCCTGCAACTGGTCCAGAACGCCACAGCCAGGCTCCTGACAGGTGCCCGGAAGAGAAACCATGTTACCCCTATACTGGCCTCTCTCCACTGGCTGCCTGTGTGGTTCAGAATTTATTTTATGGTTCTTTTGTTTGTTTATAAAACCCAAAACGGGCTGCCCCCCTCCTATATCGTAGACCTTTAAACCATCTATTCCACCTCCAGGTCCCTCAGGTCGGCTGACTTTGGACTTCTGGCTGTCCTGCGATCTAAACGTAAGCTCAGGGGTGACCGCGCCTTTGCAGTTGCAGCCCCTAGGCTGTGGAACAGCATTCCCCTCCCTATAAGATCTTCTCCGGCTCAAATCTTACTTTTATTCTCTAGCGTTTGAATCCTCCTGATGTGGCTGATTTCTGGCTTGTGCCTATTGTCCATGTGTTGTTTATTCATGGCTACAAGCTATGTGCTTTGTTGTGAATGTCAGTGTTTCTTGTATTTGTATTTTAGCTACCTGCTCTGGTCTGTACAGCACTATGGTCAATGTGGGTTGTTTTTAAATGTGCTGTACAAATAAATTTGACTTGACTTGTTGTATAACGGTTGTTATAACAAGCTGTATAGTGTCGTGGCTCTAACTTGGTACCTCGGATGTGATGCTGCTGTTGCTGCAGCATGAGCTATTAATGGGTATAATTCATTTGTTACCCCACCAACCCAATATCACCACCAACTGTCACTGGTGATTTCTGCTGTTATACCTTGAATACAGTATGTCACTAAAAGATAACTGGCTCATGGAAGGCAAACACTGTTGCATGTTCTTTTACTATCGCAACCTCTTTAAGGTGTCTAGAACCCAACAACTTTAGTTCCACATCTCTCAAGTTTTCTATCACAGCCTGTATATAACCTCAGGTATCAGGCCACCACCTCTGCCACGTGGCAGTCTGGAGGGGATTATGAGTTTGGTCGCACGTGTCCATGTGTGTGTGTGTGTGTGTCTGTCTGTCTGTCTGTCTGTCTGTCTGTCTGTCTGTCTGTCTGTCTGTCTGTCCGTGGCTAATCTCACAAACTACTAGACCTATCAGCCTAAATTTTTTGCGTGTGTTATGATGAAGAACCTCTCCGGTTGCGGTGGTTCAAAACCTTTGAAAAACGTTTGTTCTCGCTCTTGCTGCTCCCTCTCTTTATTCACTCTAGCTCATTCGACCAACGCTGGGCTCCGTCGCTGCCCGAGCCAAGTCAACCGTGCGCATGCGCGACTCACATCGACCCACGGTTGAGTCATACTGGGCAGCGACAGCGTCAAAACCAAAACATTATGTATTCAGGTAGGAGTCTTGAAAGTCAACCAGAAGTCGATCATATTTCTCAAACCAGCAAATCACTCACTGCTGATGTCAGCGCAGGAGAACTGGAGGACCACTGGATGAACCAAAAATAATTCGCCTTGTTCGCCTCACGGCTACATGGAGGTGCCGTAGTGTTCAATGTGAAGACTGTCAGTAGCTACAACAACACATTTCCCGGGGCTGAGCTATGTTTTCGTCACGCTGTTTTGTGAATGAAGGTCAATCAGCAGAAAAGCCATTTGCCTTCATCTGCCTTCCTTTTATATCATGAAAATGTTTGCTTTGAGAATGCTGATGGAGAAGTATAGAAGTGTAGAGCCGAAGGAACGGAGAAGACCGTAGGTTCACACTTTAGCCGTGTAGGCAACTTTCTTTAATCCACGATAAATCAGAGAGACAACAAAACCACAGCTCGACTGAGCGGAGGCGGCAAGAATAACCAGAAAACTGGCTGGACAACCATAACTTAACCCTGCGTTAACCTGCCAGGGCAACCATGACTTAACCCTTAGTTCCTGGGTTGAATTCTGTCCCCAATACGTGTCCACCACATGAGCTCCCCCAGAATTCGCCCTAGTAATCGAAGTCAGGCAGGCGCGGGGGTCGACAGGCCGTCCACGGCGGCTCCGGGTAACAGGGGCCGGAGTGTCTCTGGGAGGCATTGACGCGGGCCTGTGGAGGTCGGCCTGAGGAGCAGAAGAGGCAGCGCGGGCCTCCACGGGGGGAGGAGGCGGAGCCGGGGGACGACCGCGACGAGGAGGTTGGGCTAACTCCAACGGCTGCGTCAAGTCCAGGTGTGCGGGTTTAACTCGGTCCACTGAAACATGCTCGGCCGTGCCCCCAAAATCCACCACCAGGTGCTTAGTTCCCCGTTCCAGGACGCGGAAGGGGCCGTCATAAGGGGGTTGCAGAGGGGGGCGGTGTGCGTCGTGACGGATGAACACGTAGTCCGCTGACTGCAGACCTGGGGGCACCTGGGACACCGGAGCGCCGTGTTGGGCGGTAGGGACGGGTGTGAAAGCTCTGACCCCGTCCAGCAAGGAGGCTCGTTGGTCCACAGCTGACCAGGGACGCGTTGCGTTGGGCATGAAATCGCCTGGGACTCGCAGCGGCGTGCCGTACACCAGGATGCGCTAGCAGGGTAGCCTGGGAGAGCGCAGCTTTAGTCTCGGTGAACGCACGGTCCCGCTCTGCTGTCCAGTCGACCGCCTGGTTGGGGGACATGCCTTTCATCGCCTCGTACAGTGGCCGGATGATAAAGGCGGCTCGGGGAATGAAGCGGTGGTAGAATGTCACCATCCCGATGAACTCCCTGAGCGCACGAGCTGTTTGGGGGCGCGGAAAGGCCGCCACCGCTTCCACCTTTGAGGGCAGGGGGACTGCCCCGTCCCCAGTGATGCGGTGCCCGAGGAAATCAATGGCCGTCAGCCTGAACCGGCACTTCGCCGGGTTGACGATCAGCCCATGCTGGCTGAGGCGTGTGAAGAGGGCGTGAAGATGGGACAGGTGTTCTTCCTCGGAGGCGCTGGCGATGAGTATGTCGTCCAAATAGACGAAGATGAAAGGAAGGCCACGGAGCACTGAATCCATCAGCCGCTGAAAGGACTGGGCTGCGTTTTTGAGTCCAAATGGCATTCGTAGGAATTCAAATAGGCCGAATGGGGTAGTCACCGCTGTCTTGGGGATGTCCGAGGGGTGCACGGGAACTTGATGATAACCACGGACCAGGTCGACTTTTGAGAAGACGCGTTTGCCAGACAGGTTTGCAGAAAAGTCCTGGATATGCGGGACAGGATAGCGGTCGGGCGTGGTGGCGTCATTTAGTCGGCAGTAGTCCCCGCATGGGCGCCAACCTCCATCAGGCTTAGCGACGATGTGGAGTGGGGACGCCCACGGGCTGTCAGAGCGGCGGATGATCCCCATGCGTTCCAGGTGCTCGAACTCAGACTTGGCAATGGCGAGTTTGGCGGGGTCGAGACGCCTGGCTCTGGCGTAGACCGGGGGCCCCTTCGTAGCAATGTGATGCTCCACCCCATGCTTAGCGGTGGGTGCAGAGAAGGTAGGCTGGGTGAGGTCAGGGAACTCAGCGAGGAGGCGGGTGAACTTGTCTGCCTCTGAGAGAGAGTTGGCTAGACCTGCATAGGCCGCTTCCCTCCGCGTACATGCGAAGGAGGAGAAGGTTAAGGCATCGACCAGACGGCTGTTCTGAATGTCCACTAGCAAACCGTAAGCGCACAAAAAATCAGCTCCGAGGAGGGGAAGCGTTACATTGGCCATGACGAACTCCCACGTGAAACATTGTCCACCAAAACACAGTTCTACAGACCGCACGCCGTAGGTGTGGATAGGGCTGCCGTCAGCCGTCGCCAACTGGGGGGCCCCGCTCCCCGCCCATGATGTCGACGTCAGTAGCAGGGAGCACGCTTCTCTGTGCGCCCGTGTCATAAAGAAATCGCCGACCGGAGATGGTGTCGAGGATGAAGAGTAGCCTGTATCGCCAACACTCATGGCCACTACTTAGTGTTGGCCCTCTCGTTTCCCGTCGGCCTGTAGTTGCAGGGGGAACGGCACCGTTTAGCTTTCGCACCAAATCGAGCGTGGTACATACAGAGTCCAGAGGGCTTGTAGCGGTCTGATGCTGTGGGGCCACCGTCGGGCCACGCCCGCGATGTCGGCGGGGGGCCAGTGAAGGTAGGAGCCAGCACCCCAGCATGGGAGGAACGTTGTGTAGCGACGAAGAATCGGTCAGCCTCCTTTGCCAGCTCACGGGGATCAGTGATGGTGGAGTTAGCGAGCGCAGTCTGGACGTGGGGCGGCATGTTGCGCAGAAACAGCTCCATAAACAGGAAACATGGCTTTTCTTGACCCAGTAGGTTTAACATCCTGCTCATTAGCTCCGATGGTTTGCCATCTCCCAAGCCCTGAATTGCGAAGAGGCGACGTGCTCTCTCCGTTGTTGACAGTTCAAAAGTTTCAAGGAGGAGATGTTTAAGTGCGGCGTATTGACCATCGGCCGGTGGGTTGGTTATGAAACCGCTTATCCTGGAAGCCGTAGCGCACCCCAGCGCTGCCACTACGTAGTAGTACCTGGTCTCGTCTGCTGTTATGTCTCTGAGCGCGAACTGTGCCTCAGCCTGTGTGAACCACGTAGCCGCGGAAGACTCCCAAAACTCCGGCAGTTTAATTGCAACGGCGTTCGTAGCCATAATGTGTGTGGGTTCAGAAAACTTATCCGAAAACCGACGTCGGGGTCACCAGTGTAGAGCCGAAGGAACGGAGAAGACTGTAGGTTCACACTTTAGCCGTGTAGGCAACTTTCTTTAATCCACGGTAAATCAGAGAGACAACAAAACCACAGCTCGACTGAGCGGAGGCGGCAAGAATAACCAGAAAACTGGCTGGACAACCATAACTTAACCCTGCGTTAACCTGCCAGGGCAACCATGACTTAACCCTTAGTTCCTGGGTTGAATTCTGTCCCCAATACGTGTCCACCACAGAGGAGGCCAGGAGGAGGTACACTGTATCTTTGTGGAGTTAGAGAAAGCATACGACAGGGTGTCGAGAGAGGAGGTGTGGTATTGTATGAGGAAGTCGGGAGTAGCAGAGAAGTGTGTAGGAGTGGTGCAGGATATGTATGAGGGAGGTGTGACAGTGGTGAGGTGTGGGGTAGGAATGACAAATGGGTTCAAGGTGGAGGTGAGATTACATCAAGGATCGGCTCTGAGCCCTTACTTGTTTGCAGTGGTGATGGACAGGTTGATGGACGACATCAGGCAGGAGTCTCCCTAACGGGAGCAGCCGAAAGTAGCAGAAGTAGTCGTAGAAGTAGTAGTACTAATAGTAATAGTCGTCGTCGTAGTAGTAGTAGTTATAATATGAAAATTGCAACGGTTAATTGACAACTTTTAAATGTTGTGTTCACTTTTTGGTTATTGTGCTGTTTGTTTGGGGGTTCGAGTAGAGGACTGTTACTGACTGACTGACTGACCTTAAGTTAGGACCGTGACTTAGACTGATGTCGCCAGTTGGGACATTTGGGGGCAGTGGCGCCCCCAAGGGGTGGCCAGGGGTGGCAACGGCTCCCCTGATACTATCCCTGCCCCCCCCCCCCCGCTGCCCCCACCAGCCACGAGTCGCATATGCAGAATATGCTTCTGATTATGCATAATATGCTTCTATCTGATATCTTACATTAGGTGCTGTTCATTTAAATTAATAATGTATATTTTTCTTAACTCTCATATTGACAGTTTTCCACTAGGCTATACAGTATACTCCAACAGCAGCATAGAATTCCTGAAATTCAGTCATGGCTTTTGGTTGGTGTGCCACCCCAAGATTTTCAGTGGCCCCATTTGGCCACCCCTATGAAAAATTTCTGCGGGCGCCACTGTTTGGGGCGGGACATTGTTCGGTAGTTGTCAGTTCTGGTCTGTTCTGGCCGGTGTAAAGGCGCACTCCCGGGGTCGTGCGGTGTCTGAAGCACCGGGATGTCCGCCTCTCGACTCCTCTTCCACGCCAACTCGCCACAATACGCAGCGTTCACGCGGAAAAGGCCACCTAATATAAACGTTTGGCTTGTCCGTCTGTGGATGTGCAGCCTCCTAGGTGGACCCGCGCACGAATGCGACCAATTCTGACATGAAATGACAGGGATCAGACTATCATAACCTCAAAGCCCTTATCAAACACATACATACACTATTTCAGCTCTACGCCAATAGTCCCATGAGCCCCTGCGCTTCCCCGGAGCCACCGACAGTCGCAGCGTCCGTCTCTCCCGGTTGGTACAATATCAACCCCCCCAGCCTCCCCCCCCCGCCATATTTCCCGTTCAAGCGACTTTGGCACTGCCCAGAAGTCTTACAATGGCAGGAGAACCACTGGGTTTTTCTGTCCGTGTATTACCCGGCCTTCTCCCACTACACGGCTGAAGGGTGGTTTCTTGCTAAGTTGGAAAACCGCAGAGAGCGATGTACGTACACCTGGCAGAGATGTGCACTCTACTGAGTGCACTCCTCTAGTTAAGGGGATTTTTTTTCTTTTGAATAGCTTCCAGGCTACCTGATGAAGGATACACCCATACCGGAAAACTGCCACTTTGAGGACAGGGTGGAAGGGGGACCCTGCACTACCACCCCCTCTCACTGGCAGTGTGGGGCATCTTGCAAGGTATCCTAATGAAAAGCCCTCCAACTAGAAGTGAAGTCCTTGGTTAACAGTGTTGCGCACGTGCCCATGCTGCAGGTTCATCTCTGACTTTGACTTGAGTGATCAGGGGTCATGGCGGACGGCGAATCGTAACCGTTTAACAGTTTAACTGTGAACTCACTGCTGCCTCTTTACTCATTACAGAGAACGGATAGCCGGGGGTAAATGGGGAGAAGCAAGGGGGTAAGGAGGTGGTAAATGATCCTACAGTTGTAGGAACAGGGGATGCTGCATTAGCCCTGTAATGGAGCGCTGAGAGAGGCTGCAGCCTCTCACAGGAAGCCCTCCATTTGGAGCAGACTTAAAGTTGATGCCACTCCAAACGCGACCCCGGGGTTTTACATTTTAGCGCCGTGTGAGACTGGGAGGGTCAAAGCGCAGCCTTCCAGATCTGGATTGAATGCGATCTCCGCGCGGCATCGAACCTCCGCTGAGAGACCACGGTTCAGTGACCAGTGGCTCCACGTTACTATGATCCCCGAACCCTGACTCCGACCCGTCCATTAATGCACACACCTGACAGGCATGCGTCATTAAATCTAAATTTGAATGAATACGTCTGTTGAGGAGAAGCGTGTCAGACTGCTGTGTGCCCTGCGGGGACTCTGTCCCCTCGTTCCACACGACGCTCTGCGTTCATACTGGACACATTGTGTCTACTGTTGCGTTACATATTAACCACAACCCTACTGTAATGGGACGCCGTTGTGTTATTGTAAAGCACTCTGTGTCACACGAGCAGAAAAGTGTGTGTGTGTGTGTGTGTGTGTGTGTGTATCAATACAGATGCAGGAAAAAAACATTGAATACGTAGCAGTACAAGCTTGTTTCGTGCGTCGTGCACTCATCATATATATATATATATATATATATATATATATATATATATATATATATATATATATATATATATATATATATATATATACGTACTGTAGTGGGAAATGCCTGGGGATGTACTTGGAATGTTGCACTGGGCTCGTGCAGCTAGAGGACCAATCACAGGTTAGCTCGCGCTGTCACAGACGCAACTATATTAGACACCGCGGGAGAGACAAAGCGCCAGAACTGTTTAGTAACCATATCGTAGACTGTCACCTTAGCGTGGGATAGAGCAGGGAAACCTAGCGTATCCTGGGCTAGACAGTAGATACGGTGGCTAGCAGTGGTAGTGTTAGCAGCAGACTGCCTCGGTACCTGTAGCTAGCTGACTACCCCCGAGAGCTTCCCCAGAGAGACTGAGAGAGACATTCACCCGGTCACACCGGAGCCAGAGTACAGAGAGACTGAGAGAGACATTCACCCGGTCACACCGGAGCCAGAGTACAGAGAGAGAGAGAGACACGCACCCCGGAGAGCAGCCATCCATCTCCCGCCCCGCCTAGAGCTCAGCCGCCCTGTTCCATCACCAGCCCTGGTCCCGAGGTGAGCTTGCTAACCCATTAGCACACGGCTAACTAGCTAACTAGCAGGCTAGCCCTAGCATTTGCGCAGCTATCTAGCTAACGGTGGTGAAGCCCGGTTTGTCGCACCTAAAAGCCCCCGCCTCCATCCATAGTTATCCGGGCTATAGAAAAACCGCGACAAGTGGTGTCAGAAGTGGGATAAAAGGTTGGGATTCGCCATAATCTCAACACCGGAGGATCCTGCCCCGGTCACATGGCGGCATAATTCAGCCTGCACACTGTGAGCTAACCCAGCTAGCAAGAAGCCATTTTGTACTTCTTCGTGAAGTAGAACCCCAACGAAAAAAGTGAATAAGAAACTTCTTTATGAAGTGGAACCCAAACGAAAAAGTGAATAAAAAGACTCATTAGTTTCTCAACGCCATTCACACTGTGAGGATATTGTTTTTCACCGAGTTTCACCCTGAAAGTGCACAAAAGGACGTCCAGTGGCGCTAGCTAATTAGCATTGACATTCTGCAGCATTTCAAAGCAGCATTTAGCAGCTTTTTGGCGGCATCGCTATAGCTAGCTAGCAACTGAGTGAGTCAGCCATTTTGTGAAGCACTGTAATTTCTTCAGTAGTCACGTAAATCAGTGGAAAAATAAAAATGTCACAGGACAAAGAAAATGTAAAAGAACAGTCTGAGTTGAGTTTGGATGGTGCTGGTGTGGGGACAGAAGACCCCGGAGAGCACGCCTGGATGAAGCTCCTCCTGGCGCAGATGGAAACCATGAACCAGACCCAGGTTCAGATGCAACGCCAGATGGAAAACATGGAACGCCAGACCCAGGTTAAGATGCAACGCCAGATAGAGATGCAGATGGAGGCCCTCACAGCGCGTATCGATGGACTAGCGGAAGCGGTGGCTAAGCGATCTCGTCCCCCCACACCTCCCATTCAGCGCACCGATTGGGCCCGTCATCATTCAGATATCCAAGGTGAGCCTCCCGGTTTGTCGCCCATCGCTCAAGTAGTGAAGCAAGGGGTTTCTCCTAGTAGCCCTCAAAGCGATAGTGGTGTAGGGTCGGCAGGGGCTGTGCTCGGAGAACGAACTAGCAGAACGGTGCAAGACATGAGCCTACTCTCGCAGTTCACCCCGGCCCGAGAGAACCCAGGGGCCAGACAGCGAGACGGCGCTGATCACCTGTTGCCAGCAGCTATGGCCGCAGTGGCTAACTTGAGCAACCGGCGCAACGAGGAGACGCCAGCCAGGCCGAGCAGCAAAGCGGCCCCAGCAGCCCTGCGCTATACAGGAAATGGACCCAGTGAGCCCGCACCACTTACCAGCACTCCGATCGGTCATGGTGGAAAAAATGGGGCGACTGCAGTACCACCCCCTGACGGGATGCAGGGTGGCCAAATGTCCCTGGACAGCAACGGCGGCCGAAACCTGCTGGATGACAGCGTTGGAGGGCAGGCAGGTTCCTCTAGAGGTCAACAGAGCCAGACAGGAGACCTTCAAAGTCGGAGCGGCAACCGAAGCTCACAAGGTCCCGACCGAGGACACGAAAATGACATCAAGCTCCTCGCCACTTTTGATGGTAAGGGCGACTGGGATAGTTTCGTTGGACCATTCGAACGGATGGCGAGAAAGAGGGGCTGGACCGACGAGACCTGTTTGGACGCCTTGTATCTCCGACTGAGGGACAACGCCATGTCTTTTGTCATCGCGCAGCCGGCTCCGATAAAAGATGACTACCACGCGCTCATCACCCAGTTACGCCGCCGCTACTGTAAAGAGCTGCCTGAGGGAACTGCGCGCCGTAAACTCAGCGAGGTTAAGCAGGCCAGAGAGATGACCCTCTATGAGTTTGGCGAGGAAGTGAGGAGACTTGTCACACTGGCATACCCGCAGGTTGGTGTTACACTGCAGGAGGCCTACGCTGCAGAAGCCTTTCTGCGCGGGCTGAAGAACCAAAACATCGCGTATGAAGTCCTGGGGGCAGAACCCAAAACACTAGCTGAAGCAATCAGGAAGGTTGAGGCACGCGAGTATGACTTTAAAGCGACGCTGGGGCGAGAGGTTGAAGGAAAAGGGAGAATCCGGCGAGTAGCATGGGAAGACGAGCGGCGTCGCGATAGCTCTCCAAGTCCTCCGCCGGTAGGAGACAGCATGAGCACCCCCGAGCTCAAGACCCTGGCCAGTGGCATCGACAACATTAACAAGGTGCTCTTAAACATCGAGCGGTACATGGCCAAAGAACAAGTAGGAGTGGAACGGGGAAGGACGCTTGAGCGGGCTACCTACGCGCACACGGGGCAACGCGCGCAGCGGTCCCCGAGCCCAAGTTCCCGCAGCAAAGGGACCTGTTACCAGTGTGGAGAGGAGGGCCATTTCAAGCGAGAGTGTAACTCACGGCCACCAAGCCCGAGGGCTCCGAGGAAGGTCAGCGAGCAGCCATCAGTCAATCTCGGCCGAGCCTCGGGGAATGGACCCAGTCTCGTCATTCCCATCACCGTGAACAGCCTGCAGCTGAAGTGCATCGTTGACACAGGGGCCGAAGCCACGGTGATGTCCCGAGACACATTCCAACGATTAAATCTGGCCGACCAGCCGAGCGTCGGAATCGCCATTCTGCGTAACGCTGAAGAGGGTAAAGACATGGCTGAAACCCCGAAGTATAGGGTGACCATCCGCTTGGGCCCCAAGACCATCGAATGGGATGTGTTCGTCGCGCCCATCCGCGACCCCTTCCTCCTGGGCCTAGATCTCATGTTGGCCGCTCATGTCACTGTATCCGGGGGAGGCCAGGTCTACGTCGAAGGGGAGCCAGTGGCCACAGTTATCGTGGGTACGTCCGTGGGGGAGTACGCCGTCTCTCGCGTACTGCTGCAGGACTCTTTGACACTATCAGCGGAGAGCGAGCAGGACGTCTGGGGTGTGGTGGAAAGCCCCAAGGCAGGTATCTCCGCCGTCCTGGAGCCTGCTGGCCTCACCGAGGGAGTTTCATCTGGCAGTGTGTTGGTCAACGTTGCCCCACACGTCCCTGTGCGACTGTGTAACCTGATGCTGAAAGAAGTTAGGCTGAAGAAAGGAGCCTGCCTCGGCGTGCTAGTGGAGGCGGAAGAGGAGCTTCAGGCCCCACAAGAGGACGACATGAGCCGAAAAAATGAACCAGCCACAGTCCGACGGATGGAGTCGTCACCAACTATGGGTCTGCCCGACCATCTGTCGTCCCTGTATGAGTCCGCCAGTGAAGGGTTGGATGAGGATCAGCGGAGGGCCCTGCAACAACTCCTGATTGAACACCAGGGCGTGTTCGCGGCCAGTGACGCGGACCTGGGGCGCTTCGATGCGGTCCAGCACCGAATCAACACTAGCGAAGGCCTACCTGTCCGACAACCGGCTCGGCGCACGCCCCTGGGCTTTCAACAAGAAGAGGAGCGGCACCTGAAGAGCATGCTAGAGGCCGGAGTGATTACACCATCCACTTCGGAATGGGCCTCTCCAGTGGTGTTAGTTAGAAAGAAGGACGGAGGTGTGCGGTGGTGCATAGATTATAGAAGACTCAACGACCTGACTCTCAAAGATGCATATCCACTGCCGCGGATCGAAGAGTGTCTGGACACCCTCGAGGGGGCCACTGTATTCTCGACTCTAGATATGCAAAGTGGATATTGGCAGATTGGAGTGCACCCGGATGATCGTGGAAAGACAGCCTTTATAACACGCTATGGGCTGTTCGAGTACACCCAAATGCCCTTCGGGCTGTGCAATGCGCCCGGCACATTTCAACGTGCGATGGAGGTGGTGTTGAGAGGGTTACAGTGGAGACACCTGCTTGTATACCTCGACGACATCATTGTGCTGGGGCGTGGAGTCGAAGAGGGTCTGCAGAGCCTGGGGAAGGTCTTGGAGCGCATCCGGGCGTACGGTCTCAAACTCAAGCCATCTAAATGCCACCTGCTGCGGAGGGAGGTCCTGTTCTTGGGGCATGTCGTGAGCGGAGACGGAGTCAGCCCGAACCCGAAGCTTGTGAAGTCTGTGAACGACTGGAGGACCCCAAGAAACCTCACTGAGCTCCAGGCTTTTCTCGGCTTGTGTAACTACTACAGACGGTTTGTGCGAGGATTTGCCCATCTGTGCAGCCCCCTCTACGAACTTCAGAAAAAGGGGGAGGAGTTTAAGTGGGGCGACACACAACAAGTAGCCTTCGAGGAGTTAAAGGCAAGACTCACCACGGCACCTCTTCTGGCATACCCCACTCGAGATGGACTGTTTCTGCTCGACACTGACGCGTCCAACACATGCGTCGGAGCTGTCCTGTCACAGATGCAAGCAGGAGAAGAAAAGGTCATAGCCTACGCCAGTGCACATCTGCAAAGCACACAGCAGCGATACTGCGTCACACGCCGAGAGCTTCTGGCTGTAGTCCGCTTCACACGGCAGTTTCGCCACTACCTGTTGGGCCGGTCGTTCATCATCCGGACGGACCATAACAGTTTGATTTGGCTGTTTCGGTTCAAGAGCCCAGAAGGCCAGCTGGCGAGGTGGATCGAGGAGCTGAGCCAGTACGACTTCAAAATCGAACACCGGCCAGGAGTCAAGCACAGCAACGCGGACGCGCTGTCCAGGTCACCCAAACCCGCCTGTGACTGCTATCATGCTGGGGAGAGTCTGGACTCGCTGCCTTGTGGAGGTTGCTCCTACTGTCACCGTGAACACCACCATTGGGCAAGGTTCAGCGACGATGTGGATGATGTGGTCCCGCTAGCGATCCGTCGAACTGACTCGGAAGAGAACACCTCCGGAGCGGCAGAAGAGGGCGTTCCACCATCGGCTCCAGGAGGAGAGGCAGGAGGCCTAACGATGTCACAACCTGTCAATGAACATCAGAATGGTGCTGAAGAGAGTGAACCACCTGCTATCAACTGGTTAGCCCAGTATTCGACCAACGAGCTAGCGGAGCGCCAGAGGGGAGACGCCGTGCTAGCGAAGTTGCACCAGTGGAAGGATGAGGGGAAGCTACCGTCACAGGAGGAGATGGCGCTGGAAGGACCTGCTGCACGGAAGTACTGGTTGGTCTGGACGCAAGTAGAAAGGCGAAATGGAGTCCTGTACTACCGCTGGGACGAAGGAGCTGACACGCCATCCATCCTCCGTCTCATTGTTCCAACAGCGCTCCAAGAAGAGGTCCTACGTTTGTGTCACTGCGCCCTGCTGTCCGGTCACTTGGGCCGTGAGAAGACCTACCATCGAGTTCGCAGAGAGTTCTACTGGGTTGGTCTGACTGACAGTGTGAACCAGTTCGTCCGACGCTGTCCTGAATGTCAGGCGTGTAAATCCTCTGGAAGAACAGGCAGAGCTGCCTTGCAGATGTACCAGGCCGGCGCTCCTATGGACAGGGTTCACATCGACGTGGTTGGACCGCTCCCAGTATCCAAGATGGGGAACCGATACATCCTTGTGATGGTGGACCAGTTCACGCGCTGGGTGGAGGTGGCCCCGATCCCCGAGCAAACTGCAGAGATCACCGCTCAGAAGCTGCTACAGGAGTTCCTCTCCAGGTTTGGAGTACCCCTGGAGATCCACACAGACCAGGGACGCAACTTCGAGAGTGCCCTGTTTCGTGAGCTCTGTGAACTTCTCCAGGTGGCCAAGACCAGAACGACCCCCTACCATCCTGCGTCGAATGGTCAAGTCGAGAGGTTCAACCGAACTCTCCTGCAAATGATCCGCTGTTACGTGGGGAAACACCAGAGCGAGTGGGACCAACACCTCCACCTCCTCGCCGGGGCTTACCGCAGCTCACCCCATGCCTGTACGGGTTACACACCAAACCGGATGATGCTTGGGCGAGAAGTCAACCAGCCGCAAGGACTCACCCTGAGGGTGCAGGAAGCCAACGTTCATCGCACTTCCCCAGCCGAGTACGTTGCTGACCTGGAGGCGAACATGCGGGACACCCACGAAGTGGCGCGCCAGCATCTCCGTGCTGCCCAGCTCAGGAACAAGAAGGACCACGACCTACGTGCTCGACAACGCACATTTCACCCTGGAGATCTAGTGTATGTCCGGGACGCGATATTATGAACCCTACATAGGCCTCGCCAAAATCCCGTTTCTGGCTTTGTCACGTGTGCGCCACCGTAGCAACGCGAAAATATGTTGTTATGGGGTTAGCGCTCATCAAGGAAACGCTGTACACCCACAATTTAACCTGTCTAAGTTATCCACAATCAACATTAACGTTTTTAACTCAATCTTTGCTTGCTCCACGTTTGAGCATAGGATACTTCACCCCTTATCATGACTACAAACAAAACGAGCTCCTATATTGTAGTAATATGACTTTTACAAGTCTTACACATTAGCGCCACCTTCAGCTCTTGCACATTAGCGCCACCCTCAGGAAGATGACATATTTGACTCTGTCGTGATGTACTACTCAATGTAACCTTTTAGCTGGGGTTCATTCTGATTCTTTGTCTCATCAAGCCTCAAATGCATCACAATTATAATACCAATAACGTATCCAAGGAGCAGAGGCAGACCTTGTAACCTAAAATTGTTAGGTTAGTCAACTTAAGGCTATTCTTTCCCTCACAATCATAATTTCAACCCCATGGTTCACTTTTTAGACGATTCATAAGTTCAAATTGAAGGTAGCTAACGTTAGCTTTGCTTCGCACCGAGTTGATAGTTGATTGTTTCCTTAGCAACGCAGCGGAAATCCGGCGTCCGTTCGCGGAAATCCGGCGTCCGTTCGCGAGATTTGGGACAGGGTACGGGATTTTGGCGAGGGCTATGTAGGGTTCATAATATCGCGTCCGGGACGACACCAGGAAGAAGGGTCAATCTCCAAAGTTGAAGCCACGGTGGAGAGGTCCCGGCCTCATCACAGAGAAGATGGGAGACGTCTTGTACAGAGTCCAGGAAGGTCGTAAGGAGAGAGTCCTCCACCACGATCGACTGCTACCCTACCTCTCAGACGACGTGCCGGTCTGGATTCAGCGGAGGCGCCATGCTCTGTTGTCTGCTCCAGCACCAGCCATAGGGCCGCAGGAAACACCTGAAGGAGGTCCTCCCGCTGCTGACATGGAGGAGCCGGGGGCGCAGAGAACAGAGGAGTACGAAGGAGTGACAGAGCAGGAGGAGATCAATGAAGACCTTGATCTCCGGCTGGAGGACCTGTTCCACGCAAACGACGATGGAGGACCCAGCACACCAGGCTCCCCGGCTCGGTTCCAGCCGCTCCAACACACTGCTGCCAGCTACTCTTCAGGCGAGTCGACAATCACCCAACGTCGTGGGACAGCAGCCTGTGCTCCGGACGGGCAGTCCAACGCCCCTGATCCAGAAGGAGACGAAGCCGACGCCGCTGAGTCCCATCTCCCGTACACCACCAGACGGGGCCGGCCAGTCCGGAGGCCCGCCTGGCTCCTAGACTAACTTTGACGGACGTGACTAGTTGACTTGGGGGTTACTAGGCTAGTCACAAGAGTCCAGTATGGATAGCGACCACCCACATTTGTTTGACGCCCTTTGTTCCGGGCCTAGTTCATTTCGCGGGTGTTCTGTCCCGTTTATCGTGTTAGATTAATCAGACTGATCTTTGTAGTCTGTTGTTCATTTATGTTGAAGGGACTCAACAGTGCTGGAGGGGGGCAGTGTAGTGGGAAATGCCTGGGGATGTATGTAGCCGGGTGGTAAATCTGTTAAATATGTTAAATGATTTTCCACTTAAATTTAGTATAGTTTAACTGTTAATATATGTAATTGTTACACTGTCAAGCCATGTAAAATGTCATTTGATGTATTTAAATTGTGAAGCAGATTGTGAGTGTATTTTTATAGTTTTGGTTGTCATTGCATGTTTTGACCAGTAAGTGGCAGTGGCGGACTTTTATTGTAACTCCGTGCAAGTTATCCAAGTGCATCTTGGGTATTCTTTCTTTTTTTTCTTGCGTGGAGCGCCTGAAGATTGCGGTGTGACGAGGCTCTGACTCCGTAGTAAGTAAGGGTAAATATCTTGTGAAATATACCTGTAACATTATTCCAAACAATATTGTATGTCGGTAATTTGACAAGATGGTTTGATTTAGACGCTACTGGAGTTGATGTTCGGTGATTTTGGGCGCGAGCCGTCGACCGCTGTTCGCCATTGCAGGCATGACAAGGTAATGTTGGCGTGAATAAAGCCACACCATGCCATTGTATTTGGGATGTAAAGGTTTTACATGCATTTTAATTCTGTTTAAAGGTAACTGACAGAGTGAGAAGTTGCGCGATCTTCAGGAAGTTCCACATGTCTTTGTTAAACCCTGTTTAACGTACATAGTCCACTGCCGTATTTTGCACCGTATTTTGTATTTATTATTTCCCTTTTTTTAAAATCTTTTCTGTTAAACTTGCCACATCTGTGAACATTTATGAGCTGTTTGCTCGAAAGACACGGGAATGTATGCACTCAGTAAAACGATCTGCATTCGAAGGTTCAAACAATAAAATTAAAGCTACAAGAACCCCGGAAGTAATTGTGTCCTGTGTGGTATCTAATTCCACGGGCTACATAATTTTGGTACCAGGAGTGGGGTCAAGGGGACGCAACACCTAGTTCTTATGTAGTGCAGGAAAACTCGCACCCTCAGTTGTCATGAGCCACACAACTCGAGGGGAGGAAGCTGGCTCACCAAAAGAGACTCCAGACAGAAGCAGGATCTTAGAGCGTGCAGTCGGAGAATGTAAAACTGTTGAGGTGAAACTACGAGGTGTTACAGTGTCCTGCTTACTTGACACTGGTAGCCAGGTCAGTACAATTTCTGAGAGTTTTTTCAGGGAACACCTGTCAGTGAAAGGTGAAGACATTCACCCGGCATTTGAGTGGTTAAAGATCACTGCAGCTAATGGATTAGACATACCCTATATGGGCTATGTGGAGCTTGATGTAGAAGCCATGGGTCTGACTATCCCAGAGCGAGGTTTTCTGATAGTTAAAGATTCTGAACACTCTTCCTCTGTTCCAGGTCTAATAGGGATGAACATTGTCAAAAAATGCAGAGAGCTAGTACACACTGAGTTTGACACCACACTGCAGGAGAGGTTTGACTCAAACTGGAGAGAGGCTTTTAATCATCTTCATGCAGTACATGCAACAGACAGACTCTCTTTCGCTAGGGTAGCTGGTAAGGATGTAGTCCATATACCTGCTTCATCTGCTGCTACAGTTATGGCTAGGGGACTCAGGACTGTGAGTGAGGATGGTTCTTTTTTGTTGCTGGAGTCTGTGGGTGTCCCCGTTCCTGGAGGTTTGGTTGTTGTGCCTACTTTGGTTTCATCGGGCAATCACATTTTTCCAGTCCGAGTCATGAACATGTCTGATGAAGATATCTGGCTAGGGCCACGGACTAGGCTAGGGGTTTTGACTCAGGTAGACTGTGTGAAAAGTGATGAGCTTTGTGAGGTACAGTTCCAGAGAATCTCAGCAGACACTGAACAAGTGAGTATCAGTGAACACCCCGAAACACCGACAGATGTGCAGGAAATTCTCGGCAAGCTCAATTTTTGTGGTAGCCCAGAACAGCAAGCACAGCTGACTTTGTTACTGGAGAAGTACTCTTTTGTGTTTGCAACAGAAGATGAAGATCTAGGCCACACTGACAAAGTACAACATGAGATCCATCTGACAGATGACATACCTGTAACACAGCCATACAGACGAATCCCACCCACACAGTACAGTGAAGTCAGGGAACATATTGGCAAGCTGCTTAAAAAAGGGGTCATTCAAGAAAGCTCTAGTGCTTATGCTTCGCCCATAGTACTAGTGCGAAAGGCAGATGGTAGTCTGAGGCTATGTGTTGATTACAGGAAACTCAATTCAAAGACAAGACGTGATGCATTCCCGCTCCCGAGAATTGATGAGAGTTTTGATGCGCTGAGAGGGGCAAAGTTCTTTTCGACCATAGATCTGGCGAGCGGATACCACCAGGTAGCTATGCATGAGAGAGATCGGACTAAGACTGCATTTACTACACCGTTTGGTCTGTATGAGTACGTGAGAATGCCTTTTGGTGTTTGTAACGGTCCAGCTACATTTCAGAGACTTATGCAAGTTACTATGAATGATCTCATTTTTCAGATACTCCTGGTCTACCTAGATGACATCTTGGTTTTTTCAGAGACATTTGAGCAGCATTTGGAGAGACTTGAGACTGTGTTTAAGAGACTGGCAGAGACGGGCCTTAAGGTGAAGTTGCAGAAGTGTGCTTTTCTACAACAGTCAGTAAAGTTTTTGGGTCATCAGGTGTCAGCAGAAGGTATAGGAACTGACCCCTCCAAGGTCTCTGCTGTTAAGAACTGGAAGGTCCCAACCACTGCCAAAGAGCTGCAGTCGTTCTTGGGTTTCTGTAGTTACTACAGGAGATTCATTCGAGGCTTCTCACAGATTGCCGGGCCACTGCATGACCTAGTCAACAAATGTTCAGGTGTGAAAAAAACAGGGAAAGTAGGTCACCAGTTTTGTAATATGTGGACACCAGAGTGTGACTCTTCCTTTGAGCAGTTAAAGGAAAAACTTACCTCTGCTCCCATTTTGGGTTTTGCCGATTTCACACAACCATTTGTAGTTGAGACAGATGCTAGTCAGCATGGATTAGGCGCTGTATTGTGTCAGCAGCAAGGTGACACCAGACGTGTCCTAGCATATGCTAGCCGCAGACTACGCCAGGCTGAGAAGAATGACCGAAATTATAGTAGCATGAAGTTGGAGTTGCTTGCCTTAAAATGGGCAGTTGCTGAAAAATTCAGGGGTTACTTGCTTGGTTCAAAGTTTGTTGTCCTGACTGATAACAATCCCCTCTGCCACCTCAAGACAGCCAAGTTAGGTGCTATAGAGCAGAGGTGGGTAGCGCAACTGTCTGTTTTTGATTTCAAGGTTAAGTACCGTCCTGGTTGCAGTAATGCCGCCGCAGATGCTCTCTCTAGGCAGGAGTTTGCAGGGGAGCCTGAAACAGACCCTGACTCGGATTTTGACGACTGTATCACTGTGTGTAACCTGATTGAGCGAGGAACAGTTCTGGATCCTGGTCTTGTCTCTAGAGGTCTGGAGTGTTACAAAGTGAGACAGATCCGTGCTGGGGAGTCGAGGTCTGGTGAGACAGGTACTAAACAGGGCAACACCCCCACACTGCCAGGTTATACCAGAGAGGAGCTGGTAGGTTTTCAGGCCGGTGACCCCACCCTAAAAGAGTTTAGGGCATTTTGGGATCGGGGGAGGAGGCCATGTCCCAGAGAGAGAGCAGCCCTGTCTAGTCAAGTGAAAAGATTGTTGAAACAGTGGAGATGCATACAACAACGAGAAGGGTTGTTGTACAGGGTTATCACAGACCCACGTCATGGAGAAGTGTGGCAGTTACTCGTGCCTAGTTGTTTGAGGGACCAAGTTCTAGAAAATGTACATAACAACATGGGACATCAGGGCATAGAGCGCACTGTAAACTTGCTAAGAGGGAGGTGTTTTTGGGTAGGGCTATGCGAGGATGTTGAAAGCTGGGTTAAAAACTGCGAGCGGTGCATTTTGACCAAGATGCCTCAGCCAAAAATCCATGCTCCAGTTCAGGCATTCCTGGCCTCCCGACCTCTAGAAGTGGTGGCTGTTGATTTTACAGTGTTGGAGGCAGCTTCAGATGGCCGTGAAAATGTCCTTGTTGTGACCGATGTGTTTACAAAGTTCACACAAGCGTATGCTACCAAAGACCAGAAGGCTGACACTACAGCTAAAGTTTTGCTCAGGGAGTGGTTCATGAAATATGGGGTCCCAGAGAGACTGCACTCAGACCAAGGTCGAAATTTCGAGAGTGAAATTATAGCAGAGCTGTGCAAACTCTATGGGGTTAAAAAGACACGGACAACTCCCTACAGGCCACAGGGAAACGGTCAGTGTGAAAGATACAATCGCACACTCCATGACTTGTTAAGGACACTCCCACCAGAGAAAAAAAAGCGTTGGCCAGAGCATCTGTCTGAAGTAGTATATGCCTATAATGTCACTCCTCATTCCACCACAGGGTACTCGCCTTATTATTTGCTTTTCGGGGTACAGCCACATCTCCCAGTAGATGCTTTATTAGGGCGTGAGTGTGTGTCAGACAGGAAACAGGATTGGTTGTCTGTTCATCAGGAGAGACTCCGACAGGCACATGAGAGAGCCAGAGAGTACTCAGAGCAGAAGGCAGCTGAGAGGATCTCGCTGCAAAATGAGAAGGTGTATTGTCCTCCTGTGGACATTGGTCAGTTGGTTTTCCTACGTCACAGACCCCCAGGTAGACATAAGATTCAGGACACATGGACCTCAACAGTCTACAAGGTAGTTGACATCCAGGGTACCACACACATTGTTGAACCTTTTGAGGGAGGTCCCATTAAAAGAGTTCATAGGTCAGAGTTGCGACCTTGTGCGAAACCAGTTCCCAAACCAAGAACTAGTACTAGGTTACAGACCACTACACAGCCTGTAGCTGAGGATGAGCCTGAGTCACCTGAGGCTGATTTTGTTATTGTTGAGGAAGTCATCCCTCGCCGGCTTGTGCAAGTACCTAACCTGCCTCTTGCAGCAGAAAGTGTTAGTTTACATGTGACAGCACCCACAGATGAGAGTGACGGTGAAGGACCTGAGGAAGGTTATTCAGATATGAGAAATTGTGGCACAGAAACAGAATGTGTTAATGATGTGCATCCAGACGTTAGCGACAGTGACTTGCCCATTATTGAAAACAGGGACAGGCCCGCACTAACAGAGGATGCTGGTGGAGCAGGACGTAGAACCTATGCACCTAAACCTGCCATTAGGAAAAGCAAGCGGGAAATGGCTGGATCTCATTCAAACCCATTTCATCTGCCAAAGTCAGCCTGTAATGCAGTCTCAGTCAGCACCGACATGGTCTCTAAGGTTTTGACAAGCCTGGGTGCTGCTCTCTTTGAAAAGGCCTTGCAGGGAGTATTTGAGTCAGTTCATGTTTCGTAGTCACCGAGGACGTTGACTATATTTGCAGGGGAGTATGTAGCCGGGTGGTAAATCTGTTAAATATGTTAAATGATTTTCCACTTAAATTTAGTATAGTTTAACTGTTAATATATGTAATTGTTACACTGTCAAGCCATGTAAAATGTCATTTGATGTATTTAAATTGTGAAGCAGATTGTGAGTGTATTTTTATAGTTTTGGTTGTCATTGCATGTTTTGACCAGTAAGTGGCAGTGGCGGACTTTTATTGTAACTCCGTGCAAGTTATCCAAGTGCATCTTGGGTATTCTTTCTTTTTTTTCTTGCGTGGAGCGCCTGAAGATTGCGGTGTGACGAGGCTCTGACTCCGTAGTAAGTAAGGGTAAATATCTTGTGAAATATACCTGTAACATTATTCCAAACAATATTGTATGTCGGTAATTTGACAAGATGGTTTGATTTAGACGCTACTGGAGTTGATGTTCGGTGATTTTGGGCGCGAGCCGTCGACCGCTGTTCGCCATTGCAGGCATGACAAGGTAATGTTGGCGTGAATAAAGCCACACCATGCCATTGTATTTGGGATGTAAAGGTTTTACATGCATTTTAATTCTGTTTAAAGGTAACTGACAGAGTGAGAAGTTGCGCGATCTTCAGGAAGTTCCACATGTCTTTGTTAAACCCTGTTTAACGTACATAGTCCACTGCCGTATTTTGCACCGTATTTTGTATTTATTATTTCCCTTTTTTTAAAATCTTTTCTGTTAAACTTGCCACATCTGTGAACATTTATGAGCTGTTTGCTCGAAAGACACGGGAATGTATGCACTCAGTAAAACGATCTGCATTCGAAGGTTCAAACAATAAAATTAAAGCTACAAGAACCCCGGAAGTAATTGTGTCCTGTGTGGTATCTAATTCCACGGGCTACATGTACTTGGAATGTTGCACTGGGCTCGTGCAGCTAGAGGACCAATCACAGGTTAGCTCGCGCTGTCACAGACGCAACTATATTAGACACCGCGGGAGAGACAAAGCGCCAGAACTGTTTAGTAACCATATCGTAGACTGTCACCTTAGCGTGGGATAGAGCAGGGAAACCTAGCGTATCCTGGGCTAGACAGTAGATACGGTGGCTAGCAGTGGTAGTGTTAGCAGCAGACTGCCTCGGTACCTGTTGCAAGCTGACTACCCCCGAGAGCTTCCCCAGAGAGACTGAGAGAGACATTCACCCGGTCACACCGGAGCCAGAGTACAGAGAGACTGAGAGAGACATTCACCCGGTCACACCGGAGCCAGAGTACAGAGAGAGAGAGAGACACGCACCCCGGAGAGCAGCCATCCATCTCCCGCCCCGCCTAGAGCTCAGCCGCCCTGTTCCATCACCAGCCCTGGTCCCGAGGTGAGCTTGCTAACCCATTAGCACACGGCTAACTAGCTAACTAGCAGGCTAGCCCTAGCATTTGCGCAGCTATCTAGCTAACGGTGGTGAAGCCCGGTTTGTCGCACCTAAAAGCCCCCGCCTCCATCCATAGTTATCCGGGCTATAGAAAAACCGCGACAGTACATACCTTTTTTCACCATACCCATTGTATTTCAAAGTCTAACAGCAAGTATCTTTACCAGTTAGCACAATTTATTTTTCTAACAGGCAAAGGCTAGAGTGCACACTTACACCCTGCGTGCACTCACAGGTCGATATACTATGGAGACATCCACACACAGTTACACACACACACACACACACACACACACACACACACACACACCGTCTAGTATGCATTTGAAAGAGTGATGGACCTGTCTGTCCATCATCTGGTCATTCCATGATGACTGATTGGTTCCACTCGCCGCACCCACACCATCAGTCAAAGGGAGGAAAAACGGCCCTCATCATTATTCATTTCCCCTATCTATATTCATCATCCTCATTCATATTCATCAGTGGTTACACGGGCTAGATTAGGTAGCGTTATTATGGGCATGCGGTCGGGAAGTGGGAAGACACATTTTCATTTTTAAAAGTGTTCACGTCACATGATCATTTTACATATGCTCATATGTGTACACATGAAGAAACATGTTTCTGATTCTGGTGCGCGCACACCTTTCTTAATCAAATCCAAACAAAATAAAAAACATATTTTTTACAATGTTTTCCTTTTTCACAAAGTGACGACTCTTCTTCCGTTATAAGGAATGGATTTTATATTTCATTCTAAGAACTGGATAAACAGCACCACAAAATGAGAAGAATTACTCAACAGAATTAAGTGAATTGGAAACTCTTAGAACCGAGTCTCGGACTGAAGTGTCTCTGGTAAAGTAGAACTGAGTCTCTCTGACTGAAGTGTCTCTGGTAAAGTAGAACCGAGTCTCTGACTGAAGTGTCTCTGGTAAAGTAGAACTGAGTCTCTGACTGATGTGTCTCTGGTAAAGTAGAACCGAGTCTCTGACTGAAGTGTCTCTGGTAAAGTAGAACTGAGTCTCTCTGACTGAAGTGTCTCCGGTAAAGTAGAACTGAGTCTCTCTGACTTAAGTGTCTCTGGTAAAGTAGAACTGAGTCTCTGACTGAAGTGTCTCTGGTAAAGTAGAACCGAGTCTCTCTGACTGAAGCGTCTCTGGTAAAGTAGAACTGAGTCTCTCTGACTGAAGTGTCTTTGGTAAAGTAGAACTGAGTCTCTGACTGAAGTGTCTCTGGTAAAGTAGAACTGAGTCTCTCTGACTGAAGTGACTCTGGTAAAGTAGAACTGAGTCTCTCTGACTGGAGTGTCTCTGGTAATGTAGAACTGAGTCTCTCTGACTGATGTGTCTCTGGTAAAGTCGAACCGAGTCTCTGACTGAAGTGTCTCTGGTAAAGTAGAACTGAGTCTCTCTGACTGAAGTGACTCGGGTAAAGTAGAACTGAGTCTCTCTGACTGGAGTGTCTCTGGTAATGTAGAACTGAGTCTCTCTGACTGAAGTGTCTCTGGTAAAGTAGAACCGAATCTCTGACTGAAGTGTCTCTGGTAATGTAGAACTGAGTCTCTCTGACTGAAGTGTCTCTGGTAAAGTAGAACTGAGTCTCTCTGACTGAAGTGACTCTGGTAAAGTAGAACTGAGTCTCTCTGACTGGAGTGTCTCTGGTAATGTAGAACTGAGTCTCTCTGACTGAAGTGTCTCTGGTAAAGTATCTGTTGAGTTGTGCCAGAAAAAAACAATGTGATATATAAAGTTATATGCTTCCTGGATATATCCAAGAGTTTCCTGGGGGGGGGGTCACTGGGGAAATAATTATGGATAATACTTCCGGTGTTCGGCGGAAGCAGTATCACAGACCGGAGGCAGATTTGGCTGAAGAAGTGTTAGCTATTGCTGTTCGTGTTTAATAAAAAAGATGATAAAAGTTGTTAACCTACATGTAAAATGTCGTTACGGAGCTCGTGAAGCGCTCCCCTGAAGCCTGACGTCACCGCTTTTCACATCTATATCTTAAAAAACCCTTTAGGTGGCGGTGGAGACATGTCGCTGTTAACTTTTATGTTCCTTCCAACGTTGTCTTTAACGGTAGTTAATAAATATAACTGATCATTTAATGTAGTACGTGGCAGTAAATATCAATTAAACATGTTTGCGGGAGCCAAGTTACCTTTATATGTGTTTTAGTTCGATAAAGAAGCGCACTGTGCATTTGTGTAATTAGTGTAAACTACTAATAAGACACGTTAGCCCCTAGCTAACGGGTCTAACCCTTTAGTCGAGCGGTTAGTGATGTCACCTTGTGGTGCAGTACACCCCGTATCGCATCCCGCACCGGGCAATAAAATAACCGGTTACATTGGTGGCAGCGGTGGGATTCGGAAGTGTGCAGATCCTCAGAAGTCTCTTCGGAGCGCGGGAAGAACAAGCGCGAGGGCGCGCTTCCGGGGAGGGTGACGACTGTAAACTACTAATAAGACACGTTAGCCCCTAGCTAACGGGTCTAACCCTTTAGTCGAGCGGTTAGTGATGTCGCCTTGTGGTGCAGTACACCCCGTATCGAATCCTGCACCGGGCAAGAAAATAACCGGTTACATTACCTTACATGAGTTGAGATAAATAAATTATTTCATTGAACAGGTTAATTAACAGTAATTGTTAGAAGTCAGCTAATAAGGGGCGTCTAGGTGGTCTATTCCGTTGCCTACCAACACAGGGCTTGCCAGTTCGAATCCCCGTGTTACCCGGCTTGGTCGGACGTCCCCACAGACACACTAGGCTAAATGCACACAGTGGTGCTGACGTAGTTCCGGTAAAATCTCTGCCAGCTTGTTCACTTCCGCTCCGCTAACGTTACTGGTCATATGATTTTTGTCAAATGGCGACGCCGTGTCAGAAAAAGAAGCTTAAGCTTCAACGTACCGATAGCACGACAGCTGAACATTGCCGTGTGCCTTTGTGCCAAGCCTCCGGTAAGTAAGTACAGCAAAGTACTCAGTTTTCACACGTTTCCCTCCGATGCGGAAACCAGGCGAAAATGGATTGTCGCTATCCGGAGGGCCAACTTCACCATTAGCCACCATACCCACGTTTGTAGCCGGCATTTAACAAAAGAGGAGGTTCGTGACCCAGGGTCCGATTCCGAGACAGGTCGGCGAGTGTTAAAGAAGGGAGCGGTTCCGGCGTGGTTCGAGTGGAACAATTTCTCCATCCCACTTCCAAGACCGGGGGTTTGGGAGGGGCGAGAGCGACCGGCGGCGGAGGATGACACACCGGCCGAGGACGGGACCACGACTCCGCTTCGGCTCCGGATCCTGCAGTTGTCGATTTAGCTCTCGATTAACAAGTCGTCTCTCAGAGAGGAGATCCGCCAACTCAGGACGCGAATCGAGAAGCTTACGATGCAGCAGCCGTGTGGCCTTCACCCTTTTGCTGGCTCAGACGGGGACATCCGGTTTTTCACAAAGACGAGCATACATGCACTAAACTGTGTTAAATGTAGACATATTTAGCTGTCCCGATTAAAGTTTAATGGCAAATTAATGAAATTAGAGATCAGCCAACCTATTTGTTAGTTATTGTTATTGTCAAGTAATATAATACTTTAGCAGTAGCAGCAGATAGTATTGTGTGTGTGTGTGTGTGTGTGTGTGTGTGTGTGTGTGAGAGAGTGAGTGAGTGAGTGATGAAGGCTAATGTAATCATATATTTTTCGTACTTCTAAGTTCATAGTACACACACTGATGCAAATGTTAAATGGTAACGTGTGTATTGTATTTGTGTAGGTTTGCATCTTATGACCTCCTCATGCGCTTCTGGGTCCAAATGGAGGTGCACTGCCTTCTATGGTCAGTGTGACACAAGCACAGAGAGGCAGCTTCACAGAGCCAAGTTCCACTTCAGTAAGTACTCTTTATATTATTATTATTATTATTATTATTATTGATGATGCACCACAGAGCACAACAGGAAGTAATTCCTGCCTGTGGCCATCAGACTTTTCAACTTCTTGCTTTGAGTACACTCTGTGTCAATAGACTGGCCCTTTGGACTTATTTCACCTGTCAGTAGCCCCATAACCCCATAATTTATATCTTTAACTGTGCAATACTGATTCTAATAACAGTTTTGTGCAATATTTCAACCGTGCAATAACTATTTATTTATGAACACTGTTGTATATATTGTAATATTATACACATTTTTACATATTTCTTATTTTCTTATTTCTATATTATTGCTATGTATTCTAGTATTGCATTGTAGTAGTGTTCCCACAGGATTTTGCTATTGCAAGATTCACATTTTATCCTCAAGATAGTATACAACTCATTCCATCATTGAACCAGGTGAACTGATTTCAGTAAACCAATATCAAACAACTTTAACAGTATAAAACAGATTTCATGTAAGTATACCGATAACTGCTATTTACAGGTTTGACATTTTGTCCTCAAGACAATACACATCCTCTGCTAGGCTTTTTTGGGGATGGAGGTGGTGGCATCTTCAATAAAGCTACTCAGGCTTCTTTGCCCATGCAAGAGGGCAACAAGATGCCCATTTTCATAGTTTGTCAGGAGACATGCAACGGCATACAGCTGATTAACGTTGCCAAAAAGCCACAGTGGAATTTCTGTGTCAAAGAATTTGTGTTCCTTCACTCGGCATATGAGGCGCTCCACATGCACCCTGAGGCGTGCAATGGCCTGGGTCTCCCTGACCCCACAGGCAGACATCTGGGACCTGCCAGTGAGAAACGCCGACCTGTAGATCTTACACGGCACCAAGTCATCAACAAAAAAACCTTGGTCGACCATGATGGCCATCCAAGGTCTCAAAAGGGAGAGAATTTCAGACTCTTTAATGATCTGTTTGTCACTAATAGATCCGGCATATAGTGGAGAGATGAACGTGACTGCCCCATGAGCAGCAATCCCAAGCAGACCTTTGAGAGTACAGTGGGACTTGTATGCAGAGAACACTTCACTTTGGAGAAGAGGCGATGATGGCCACTGGTACCTCAGCTCTGTGCAGTCCAGGATGACTGCAGTGTCTGCATAGTCCTTGAACTCTGCTGGCAAATGTTCCCTGATTTTCTTCTCTGGTATCCAAATCCTCACTGCCCCAAGCACAAAGTACAGAAAGTTGCTCCACGTTATAATTATGCGACTGGCTGCTGACTGGTGGACTCCATAACAGTCAGCAAGGTCACACCGTGTTGTAAGAGGAAAGAGTTGAATGGTACTCCCTCTCCACTCGAGGTCGATAAGAAGATGAGGAACGTCAACACAGGATCTCTATGCATGCAGGAGGTAGAAACAGATCCAGAACATGGCAGACATATTCTGGAAGCGATGGACAAGAGAATATCTACCACATCTGCAAGAGTGCCACAATTGGTCCCATCCATCTCACAACTTCGCCATTGGAGACATCATGTTGAGCGTCGACGACTCAGCACCACGCAACTCTTAGGTCATGGGAAAGGTCATCCAGACAGTCCCAGACAAGTTTGGACTGGTACGTCAAGACCAAGACCAGCACACTGGATATAGGCCCATCACGAAGATTTGTCTCATACAGGAGGCTGAATGAGGCAGTGGTAAAGACTGTCCTCCAACAGGGGCCACGTGTGAGTAACCTCTGAGCCCCAAGGTCAATGGTAAATCAAGCAACAAAGAAAGAAGACTGCTTACACAAGAGGACTTCAACTTCTTTGACTGCCCATGTTGTATATATTTGGCAGTTGTTCCCCGTTGAATACAATAAGGGGCCGGTATGAATAAATATAACTAATCATTTAATGTAATATTCAGCAGTGGATATCAATTAAACGTGTGTGGGAGCCAAGTTACATTTATATATGTTGTAATTCAATAAATAAGCACAGTCCGTATTTCTGTAATTAGTTTACATGAATAGAGATACATTTGTGATTTCATTGAATAGTTAATTAACAGTAATTGTTAAAAGTCAGCTGATAATCATCTGATTTAATTCATGTTGATGTAAGCATGATCTTTTCTTAAAGGCAACACTGTGTAAGTTTTCTGTTGGAACGGCTGTTTAGGTTATTGTCGCTTTAAGAGATAGGGGTCGCTTTAAGAGATGGGGTTCATGGGCTTACGAAGGCAAACTTGCAGAAGATGTGGTTTCTTTGGTTGAGTTGTGGCTGAAGTAACGACCTAGCCACTGGTGCCCCCGCCCGTAGGGTTAGTGGTTGTGTCAGGAAGGGCATGCAACATAAAATTTGGCCAAATCATTATGCGGATTGACAAGACCGCCGTCGGTGCTGTGCCCTCTCAGGGTACCGATGGAAACCATCAAATCCGCTGTGGCGACCCCTGAGAAACAGGGAACAAGTCGAAAGAAGAAGAAGTATAGTTTGCTGATTAGGAGAACTTAACTTTGATTATTCCTGTAAGTAGACACAATAAGCTGTGGGATATAAATGCTCGTTTTATCCTTTCTTACATCGGAGTCCTGCGGAAGTTTTTCCTCGTCGAGTTAACGTACACAAGTTAAGCCGAGGCAGTCATCGAGCTGCAACCCCACAACGTCAGGGCTGCAACAAGTATGCTCCCGAGCTTGTCTGGTGTTTAAACACTTGTTTGTATGTCAGCGAGTGATTGCCGCCCTGTGAAGACAAATGGTGACCCCAAAAATGAGTTTAAACCTTTCTTTCTTCTTTTAGGACCCCCCCCCCGTTTTTTTATCCCCAGTTGTATCCAGCCAATCACCCCACTCTTCTGAGCCGTCCCCGGTCGCTGCTCCACCCCCTCTGCCAATCCGGGGAAGGCTGCAGACTACCACATGCCTCTTCAGATACATGTGGCGTCGCCAGCCGCTTCTTTTCACCTGACAGTGAGGAGTTTCACCAGGGGGACGTAGCGCGTGGGAGGATCACGCTATTCCGCCCCGACCAGAGGAGGCGCTAGTGCAGCAACCAGGACACATACCCACATCCGATTAACCACCCGCAGACACGGCCAATTGTGGCTGTAGGGACGCGCGACCAAGCCGGAGGTAACACGGGGATTCGAACCGGCGATCCCCATGTTGGTAGGCAATGGAATGGACCACCACACCACCCAGACACCCCAGTTTAAACCTTTCTAAATTGCTCTGTAATCATTGTAAGTCGGACCAGCAGCAGTTTTTTTCATTTCTAAACAAGATGTAGCTCTTCACATCAGGGCACAGTACTGTCATGACTTCCTTGTAAAAATGCCTCCCGGTTTGTTTGGGGTTTTTTTGTGCCTTTTGATAGGCGTGTGAGAGTACACCAGTGTTGAACATTGAAATTCTCAATGCTGTGGCATGGAGTATCACTTATTAGCTGATGCTTCTTACTGAAATAATCGTAGATCCTCCAAGTCATTCCAATTTGAGAGACAATTTTCATTGTATTGCCCAGTGCTGCACCCGTTGCTTAAGTGATGGGGGGGGGGGTTAATCTCAGTACAGACAACGCTTCATTCAGGCAGGGCAGGACGGAGTCTCCCTCATCATTCATTATCAGTATGATGAGAGACTGATTCACTCAGCTGTTGCAGTTTGATTAATAACACCACTGCCATGTGGAAAGAAAGAACCGGTTCTGCATAGATTACCCAATTAAATCCACTTCTCGTGAAAAGGGGTGCTTTATTTTTCTCCCTTGGCTTCTCCTCTGTTTAAATTATATGCTAGCCCCTTCTATCCTGCCCCCCTCTCTCTTCTCATCTCCTCTTTTGATCTTCACTCTTCTCTAACAACACTTCCCCTTTCTTCTTCTACCCCCACCCTCACCCACACACTCTTGCCTCTCGTCTTCTTCTCCCTCGTTTCTTTCAACTGCACACTTCATTTTTCCCCCAATCAGCTCCTAATTGGCTGCTCTGCCCAATGAGAGGGGGAGCTCAATGGTGTGGTATCCTCACGACAGCAAACGCAGCCGACGGTGGATTGACTGCAAGGCCAGCCCTGTTTGTCAAAGCAGCGCACCCTGCTACATCTGGTTATATCTTGAATAACTCTGTTCGCCCTCACACGTCCTCGCTACAGCCTACTCCTCTTGACAGCCCTGACAGCCACGTGTTCCACTAAAGGGAAACGCGTCTTTAATGCACGGGAGGTCGTGATTGTTCACGAAACCTGTTTGATCTCCATGTTCTTCTTTCGACCCTTTTCTTTACCCGTTCTCCCTATAGATTCCACTCGGCTGTGTCCTCACATCTCCCTCCAAGCGGGGAACCCCATGTGGAGGCGTGGAGAGCTCCCGGGATGGGCGAAAAAGCAGTTTTTATCAGGATCAGAATCAGAACACTTTACTCGTCCCCGAGGGGAAATTGGGTCCTATTACAGACACTCAAGCTCTAGTAAGAAAAACTAAAAACTAATTAAAGCTGCAAGCGGCGTTGGGAGGGGTCCAAGCATTGGCACTGTTGCGCCCCCTATGGAGCAATTTGAATGGTTTTGTCCTCATGATCATATACCTTCACCCAACGTAAATAATTAACGCTATGGGGCCTTTTATACACCTAGCCTGTAATAGACTACCGTTTCAACATGAAACTAAACCGCCGTTGGTAATGTAATAAAGATTGAAGAATCTTGCTTCAGAAACAGCAGCCTACCCGAGTTTCCAACTAGATATGACAATGTCGGATTACTTGGGTCGCCTGTGTCCTAGACGATTACCGTAATTTTTCAAAATGTCGTAACACTTCCATTGCTTCAGAAACATGTGCCAGAGTTTCCAAAACTGGACCAGACGGTGTCTGATTTCTTGCGTCCTAGCCGACTGCCGTAAAAAGAAAAAGTATGTCGTTATACCCAGGTGTCCTGGCTTGTGGTATGTAGAGCTGCAGCGCTTCCACACCAAATAAGTCAAAATAGCGGGCAAACTATATGACTGACATAGGTGGTCCCAATAGTAAAGTTGTTGAGCACATTGAGATGCAGGGGTCGATTAAGTTTTGTGTTGATCTGACTTATGCTGTGGGAGTTATGGCCTTTTAAGCATGGCCCTTTGTTATAGCGCCACCATCTGGCTGACATGGGTGATTTGTAGTGCCAGAGTAGTGGGGGGCCGTATGACTCCACCTACCAAATTTGGTTGGTCTAGGACTTATGGTTGCTGAGCCTCAGACACTTTTAGCTGAGAAACCGCGCCCAAACTAATACAAGTCAAAATGGCGGGCAAACTATATGGCTGACATATGTGGTCCCAATAACAAAGTAGTAGAGCACATTCAGATGCATAGGTCTGTGTAGTTTTGTGTTGATCTGACTTATGGTGTGGGAATTACGCATGACCCTTTGTTATAGCGCCACCATCTGGCTGACATAGGTGATTTGTGGTGCCTGCGTAGTGGGGGGCCATAGGAATCCATGTACCAAAGTTGGTTGGTCTAGGACTTACGGTTGCTGAGCCTCACACACTTTTAGCAGAGAAAAATAATAATAATCCTAACAAATACAATAGGGTTCCACCAGCTTCGCTGCTTGGACCCCTAACAAGATAACAAGAAAATAGAAACAAATAGAAATAATAAAAATATAAACAAATAGAAATAAAAGATAAAATAAGAAATAGAAATAAGAACAAAATACGGTGCACATAACACCCTATCTATACTGCACTACCGCAGCACGAATCAACAGCACAAACAAAACCTGACAGGGTAAAACTAGTGGAAGGGCAGTCCAGTGAGCATTAACTCCGAGGGTCTGACCCTCTGAGGGAGGAGGTGTCAAGTTTGATGGCCGCAGACAGGAATGACCTCCTGTGGTGCTCTGTAGTGCATTTCAGCAGAATGAGTCTGTTACTAAAAGTACTTCCGATCAGTACGTCATGGAGTGGGTGGGAGACATTGTCCATGATGGCACATAACTTCAACAGGGTCCTCCTCTCAGAAACCGCCGCCAGAGAATTCAGTTCCACCCCCACAACGTCACCGGCCTTGCAGATCAGTTTATTGAGCCTGTTTGCATCCGCTACCTTCAACCTGCTGCCCCAACACACAACAGCAAACAGGAGAGCACTGGCCACCACGGACTCACACCACATCCTGAGCATTGTCTGGCAGATGTTGAAGGACCTCAGCCTCCTCAAAAAGTAGAGGCGGCTCTGTCCCTTCTTGTAGAGGGCATCAGTGTCCTTGGCCCGGTCCAGTTTATTGTCTATATACACCCCCAGGTACTTGTAGTATTCCAGTGTCCACACTGACCCCCTGGATGGAAACAGGGGTCACTGGTGTCATGTCCTTCCTCAGGTCAACAACCAGCTCCTTTGTCTTAGTCACGTTGAGCTGCAGATTGTTCTGCTCACACCACGTGACAGTTTCCCACCACAACCCTGTACTCCGCCTCCTCGCCCTTACTGATGCAGCCGACTACAGCAGAGTCATCGGAGGACTTCTGAAGATGGCAGGACTCTGTGTGGTAGTTAAAGTCCGTGATGTAGAGGATGAAAAGGAAGGGAGACAGGACCGTCCCCTGCAGAGCCCCAGTGTTGCTGACCACTTTGTCTGACACACAGTGTTGCAAGCACACATACTGTGGTCTGCCAGTAAGGTAGTCAACAATCCAGGACACAAGGGGGGCGTCTACCTGCATTGTTGTCAGCTTCTCACCCAGTAGAGCCGGCCGGATGATGTTGAAGGCACTAGAGAAGTCAAAGAACATGTCCCTCACAATGCTTGCTGGCTTATCCAGGTGGGCATAGGCACGGTTAAGAAGGAAAATTATGGCATCCTCAACTCCCAGCCGGGGCTGGTAGGCGAACTGGAGGGGGTCTAAGTGTGGCTTGACCGTGGGCTGAAGCTGCTCCAGGATGTCTTTCCAGGGTCTTCATAATGTGTGAAGTCAATGCTACCAGACATGACATCCTACAGTTCAACATGCTTTGGGAACCTACAGGAATATCACACATGCCAAAAAGTATAATGAAACTATATCTACCTCCGTGACTTTAATTACAGAGAGACGATCATTTGTGGGTATCACGATATTTAGATCACTTTCAGTAAAGAGAGTGGTGATGGTGATGATGACGGCAGGGATGGAGGGCTGTTAGTCTATCATACAGGGAAACTACTGATGAAAAAGTGATATTCCTTACTACACTGAGTGTATTAATGTGTCTGGGAGATTTGACCTCTGCGTTCTCGCCATTCCTCTTGGTCGATTTAAACTCCGTAATCAGCAACAACAAAAAATAGTGTGAGTAGGTCCCATTGGGATAATATTGTTCATTTGAGGCTTAGATGATGAAAGAGAGCGAGGACTCACCGTTGTGGTGGCATATAGGAGGAATCAGCAGCGTTTCTCCAGGCGGACAGCATGTGCAGGACACAGCACTGCAAATAGACACTGCTGAGCATGAGAAAAGCCCTAGCTGCTTGTTTTCTGCAGGTAATAAGTCATACAGATGGAAGCTATGATAAATTACTAAGTCTGAGCCAGCACCAGCTTCTTGGACAACGTCTGGTTTTTTTCAGCTCCTGTCTGTGAATGGTTTAATAAACAAACATGTAAACAAACAAAAGGGACACGCGCAATCTGTGTGGAGGATCGGCAGATATAGTGGGAACATGTTAACAAAATAGCCATACATAGCCCCCTGCAGCTGCCCTTGTAGCTGCAGGCAACTCTTTCATGTCAGGTCTCTATTGCAAAAGGCAGAACTACAACAGTGTGTCAGATGCACACCCCGCCAGGCTCGTAAGTAATTTCTCGAATCAGCAGAACTTTGGTGCATCGGTACATGCAACCGTACGAAAGGTCACGTTGCTGCTCCACTGCACCATAAAAGCTGAGTGTTTATACGTCGAGTATTCTTAACAGTATACAGTTTGTGCTTGCTCTGCCTCTTGTCTCTCGGGCCCAGCGACGTGCGGTCAGGGGAGGCAGTTGAGGCAGAGCCTCACCTTTCATCATGAAAAGAAAAAAAACAAATGATGATAAATATTAATATTTGTCTACTGATCTGTGCTATAAATGTAATTTATGTACAATTCCAATAATTTAAATCATTTTTATTATCAAAATCGCTGAATTTGCATATTTCCTGTTCAATTAGAGCAGGCACGTAGCCAGGTAGGTGGTTTTCGTGTCTGAACCCCCCCCCCCGAAACCCCACGGCCCGTCTGAAATGGCACCAATAATTATTTAGTTATCGTTTTGATTATTTGTCACCGCCCCTCTAGCCTACTCTTACACTGCATCTATCGTGACTGACAGGCGTTAAACCTGTCAGCTAATTTGTTTCCAAACATGATGTATCTTACTGGTCTGTTTCGTAAAACAAATAAAATCACACGCTTTTGATTGGCTCAGGGGTCTGACGAGTCAGCTAAGCAACCTGCCACTGGTTATGCTAGCTAAATGGTCGATCTATAGTTTGCTTTTCAAAAGCAATGGAGCTGCCGAAAGCTACCTGTAAATCAGACAAGAGCAGTAAAGTTAATATTCGTAAAATCGGTGATTTTTTTTGTTTCAACGTGTCCCGACTCAAAAAAGAAAAAAAAGAACATTACAGATGATCTGGTCACTAACGTTTTCCGGAGCAAGTGTTAGCAGACCCGCCGTCCTCTACCTCGGAAACGTTTTCACACGACTTTGTGGATTATATTGGTGGGAAATTATCAGACGAACAGAGAAGAGAAAGATACTCACTGGACTGGACGGCCAATATCGGACAAACATTCCCTACAAAACTAGGAGGTAAACTACGTTTCCAACGTCATGGGATTGACCAGTTTAGCTGGCTAGTATACTCAACAAGGTCCGACGGTTGTTTTTGTAAGCACTGTGTTGCGTTTGCAGTCGAGCATGTGGGCAAGGGAGGGCACAGAAAAGCTGGCAAGCTAATTAATGTCCACTTCTCAGACTGGAAACATGCTTTAGAGATGTTCAAAGACCATGCACAAAAGGCATATCACAAGGATGCATGTTTGAAAGCGGACAATTTCCAAATGGTTCTCAACAATAAAATGGATGCAATTTCACTGAGGCTAGATTCTGAGAGAAAAAAGCGAGTCCAAGAAAACCGAGAAAAACTCAAAAGCATCATTGCAACGTTGATTTTTTGCAGTCGCCAAGAACTCGCCCTGAGAGGTGATATTGATTCAGGACCAGTGACATTGAATGAGCCAACTCACAATGACGGAAATTTCAGGGCTTTACTCAGGTTTAGGGCTACATCTGGCGACACAGTACTGTTTCAACACTTGAGTAAATGTGCAGCAAACGCTAGCTACTGCAGTCCTGATGTACAAAATGAAATAATCAGCATAATTGGAGATGTGATAACAAACAAACTGGTGCAGAAAGTAAACTCCGCGCAGTGTTTCGCTGTGTTGGCAGATGAAATGAAAGATGTTTCAGGGCGGGAGCAGCTTTCTGTCTGTGTCAGATACGTGAACCAGCATGACAGCCAATATAGCATCAGAGAGGAGTTTTTGTCCTTTGTTGATATCGAGAAGTTAACCGGGGAGGCAATCGCCAATTCAATCGAAAGTCAGTTGACAAATGCAGGCGTTGATTTACAGTTTTTACGTGGCCAGGGATACGACGGCGCATCTGCCATGAGTGTCTGTTTAAGTGGTGCCCAAGCTAAAATCAAAGAGAAGCACAAGCAAGCAGTTTATGTGCACTGTGCCAGCCACAGTTTGAATTTGGTCCTAAACAAGTGCTGCACTGTACAAATGGTGCGAAATTGCTTTGGAATTGTCTCGGAAATCTGCACTTTTTTCCATGATTCGGCTTTGCGGTCTGCCAGTCTGCGACACGAGACGGAACGTGTTTTACCCGACTGCAAGAAAACGCGACTGACGAAGTTGTGTGAAACGAGATGGGTCGAACGCCATGACGCAATATTTACATTCAACGAGCTTTTAGACCCTGTGCAATCCAGCCTGCAGAAAATCAGTGAAACCTTCACAGGAGACACATCTGTCAAAGCCACTCAGCTCTTTAATTCAATTGACAATGCAGAATTCATGCTGTCCATGAATGTGAGTGAGAAGATGCTTGCAAAAACCTACCACCTGTCCATCTTCCTTCAGAAGGAAAATTGTGACTTGGTGAGTTGCGTTTCAGCTGCGGATGCTGTTATTAAGCAGGTAGATGAGATGAGGGCTAACTCTGAGATGGAGTTCAGGCAGATTTTCCAAAAGACCTCTTCCCAAGCAGCCAAGTATGGGGTTGAATTTCGACCACGAAGAGGCATGGACTGCAATGAGGATCCATTGAAGGCCTGTGAAAATCACTACCGGCAAAAGCTTTTCATAGTCATGCTTGACTTTTATTCATCACAGATGAAGGAACGCTTCAGCAAACACAGAAATGTGATCTCCAACCTCTGCTCCTTACTGCCATCTAAGGTCAGCATGCTGAACGACAGCTCAGCTCAAGCGCTCTCCAACCTGTATCTTGATGAAGTGTTACCGCATCTGGAAGTTGTAAAGTCAGAAATTGACACCTGGCGGGATAAATGGAAAAATGCAACTTATGTTCCACAAAATGCCATTGAGGCATTAAATGTCTGTAACAGTGAGTTGTTTCCAAGCATCATCAAGCTTCTCCGCGTTTTGACCACGCTTCCTGTCACCAGTGCCCATGTCGAGAGAAGTTTTTCCCGTCTGGGGAGGATCAAGGACAAAATGCGCAGTACAATGACGGAAAGACGGCTTAATGGACTGACATTGCTCTCGGAGCACAGAGACATTGTGGTGACGCCGGAAGAGGTACTGGACATCATTTGCAGACAAAAAAGACGATTGGACCTGCTTTTATAAGGTAAGACCCACTTTTGTTTATTAATGCATTGATGATTATCTATGGGCCATTAATACGTTGACATTTACCGTACGGTTGGGTATTAGGCTATAGTATACAGTGTGGGAATTTTATTTACCGGTAGCTTTCGGCAGTGTTGCCCGACCCCCCCCCCCAAATATGTTTCTGGCTACGGGCCTGAATTAGAGGGGAGATACGCGAGTTGAGGCAGCGAGGAGTGGAGCCTCACCTCGGATTGCGCAATCCCTCACAAACTGGGTTGAGCGCGTGCCTTTTGCTTTCCTCACTGTTTGTCACCAATGTAATGTTTGTAGGCACTTTTATTATATGTCCTCACTTTCCTTAAGATAGTTAATGTATTTCATGTATGTGTATAACGTATTTAGTCTTGGTGATCTTACAGAAAACCGCACTGAAAAAGCATGAGATGAGGCAGCCAGTACCTCTGCCTCACTGAAGGGGGCGTATGCGTGAGCCCGCGGGGTTACAGGACGCTTTCTTCTTCTGCTGTTGCCCTTCTTTAACGCAGAGTCAAGTTCGCTACAGCGGTTCGTTTATTTTGAAAAAACATTCTGACTGCAAAAATGGTAGATTCTCTATCTAAGCTCAAAAGTTTCTCAAAACTGGACTTTCAATCAAAAAGCGAAGTGATAGAGGATGGAGGACCAATGCCGCCGGAGCAGCTAAAAGGTTTGCTTCAAACAACGGGACAGAAGATAACTCGCTCTTGTCCAACGGAGCGGTCGTGGTGGAGCACCCGACAAGACTGGCGGTGTGGCTGTGCTACAAGAACCCGCCTTTTCTGCTTTCCCGCTCTTTTGTCCTCATCACGTGGTAATGTCTGGACTAACTAACACAGGGGTTTTGTGACTTGAAAAATCTACCAAGAAGCCTCAGCAAACATGAAAGATCCACTACTCATATTCAAAGCCAAGTTGCTTTGAAAACTTTTGGATCTTCAAGAATAGATCTGGCTTTGGATGAACAACGGAGACTAAACATTTCCGTCCACAATGCTAAGGTAAAGGAAACCCGGGAGGTTTTAAAAGACCTCATTAATGCAAACCTGCTTCCGAGCCAAACAGCAACTGGCAGTTCGTGGTAACGGTGAGAGTACAAGCTCTGCTAATCGTGGCAACTATGTAGAACTATTACAGGCTTTTGCTGAGAGAGATGAAAGGTTAGCTAGACATTTGGAGACATCCGCTGTGTTTTCTGGCTTGTCAAACAGAATTCAGAACGATTTTATTGAAGCAATCGGCGATGTGATAAGAAATGATATCAAAAAGGAGATGAATGCAGCCCCATTTGTTGCTGTAGGAGTGGACGAGACAACGGATGTCACAAACAAAGCCCAGATCTCTGTCATTTTGCGTTATGTGGCTGAAAGTGAGTTGGCATGTGAAGTGAGGGAGGCTTGTTTGGGCCTTGATGATGTACCTTAATTATGTGCGTATAAAGCATGCTGATGAGATATGAAACACAAGCAGTAGTCAATGTGCAAGCTGTAACAATAGGAACTATTGTTAGGAACCATTGTTTAGTTCCTTGTTTACACAGGGGTCGTTTATGTTGTTGCACCTGGAATAACGGACGGAGCATGATGCATAACCTTACGTGCCGAAGTTATTATTAAAGTTTATAGCCCAGTGGAGTTGAAACGAGTTGTAAAGTCTCATTAGTAGAAGGAAACAACACACTTTAACATGGTGGCAGCGGCGGACGACTCGGTTTGAAGTTTGGTGCGGAAAAGTTTCTAGGAGCGGGAGAGCGGTTAGTGTTCCTAAGCAACGTTCAATATATGTTAGCATTAGCTGCTAGCGTGAGACTGCCGTGTGACATGGATGGGCTAAAACCACCGCAAACGTTATGTCTGGACTCAAGCAACCTTTCGAAGACATGGAAGGCCTGGGGGGACGAGTTTACTCTGTATGTGGATTTAGCCATGTCTGACGCCGATGACAAACAGAGGGTGAAACTGTTCAGCTATCTTGTCGGGGAGAGCGGCAGGGAACTTATGGACACGTTACTGGGCGACACACCGAAAGATGCATGGAAGTTAGATGACTTTATCAAGAAGTTTGATGATCACTGCGATCCCAGCGTTAACGAGACTGTGGAACGTTATCGTTTTTTTACAAGAAACCAGGGCACCAGTGAAAATATAGACCATTATGTCATGGAACTGAGAGTGTTGGCAAGAACAAGCAACTTTGGGACAGTGAGAGACTCGCTCATTCGGGATCGGATTGTGTGTGGAGGTAACAACACAATCGTAAGAGAAAGACTGCTCCGACAGAAAAACTTGACACTGGACACATGTTTGCAGCTGTGCAGAGCCGCTGAGCTCTCAAAGGACAATGTGAAAACCATCTCGGGATCGATGGTGGAAGAGGTACATGCAGTGCAAGGAGCACAGTATCGGAAACAGACAAGCAACACTGTGGAGTGCAGATATTGTGGAAAAAACGCATGAGAAAAGTAAACAAAAGTGCCCAGCGTTTGGGAAGAAGTGCACAAAGTGTGGAAGAGAGAACCACTTTGCAGCAAAATGCAGAGTAAAACCAGAACTAAGGAAAAAGAAATATGTGAGTAAAATAACAACTGAATCTGAGAGTGATGAATATGAAGATATTATCACCTGTGTCACTGAAACTGAGAAAAAAACTGTGGATGCAGTAGAGACTGACACAGGGAAAGATGTGCATACAGAGACTGTAGAGGATGTAAAAGAAACTGAGAAAATGAAGAAAACTCAGCTTCTCTATGCTGGCATGCTTCTAGGCAAGGACATGATCAAATTCCAAATAGCCTGTGGTGCCAGTTGCAATATCATCCCAATTAACCTGCTGAATCCAGATGCCAAATTAGAACACACGAAGAGTGTACTAGTAATGTACAATAAAACCAAATTAAAACCACTGGGAAAATGTAAAGTGAAAATAAGAAACCCGAGAAACAACAAGCTATATCGCTTAGAGTTCCAGGTGGTGAATGCAGCTGGTACAGTGCCTCTGCTGGGTAGGAGAGCCAGTGAGGCCATGAAATTGATAAAAGTGCAATATGAAAACATCATGACAATAGACAGTATTGTCACAACAGAAACAACAACAGGACAGTGGATAATGGGACAAATTAAAAATGAGGATGCTGATGTGTTCATTGGCGATGGCTGCCTCGAGGGAAAATACAAAATAGAGGTGGACAGCACAGTGAAACCAGTACAGCTGCCAAAGAGGCGGGTCCCAGTCGCCATGATGAAACCACTGAAGGACGAGCTACAGGACCTACAGCAAAGAGGGATCATAACACCTGTGGAATGCAGTACAGATTGGATCAGTGCAATGGTGGTGGTACAGAAACCAAGTGGGAAACCAAGAGTGTGTATCGATCCCAAGCCTTTGAACAAAGCTCTAAAGCGCAGTCACTTCCCACTGCCAACCATTGAGGACATTTTACCGGACTTGTCAAAAGCAAAAGTGTTCACAGTGTGTGATGTCAAGAGTGGATTCTGGCATGGGCAGCTGGAGGAGGAGTCCAGCTATTTAACAACATTTGCCACTCCATTCGGACGTTACAGGTGGCTGAGGATGCCAATGGGGATAAGTCCGGCCCCAGAAATCTTTCAGAGAAAGCTCACACAAGCGCTGGATGGTGTACCGGGCTTGTACATTATAGCTGACGATGTACTGATCACAGGCCAAGGGGAAACACAGGAGGAAGCTGAGCGTGACCATGATGGAAAACTGAGACTGTTTCTTGAAAGATGCAGACAAAAGAACATC